>NW_026715244.1:0-21000 GCF_029784015.1 Lycium ferocissimum | reverse complement strand
CCTACGGAGTTGGTGGAACATTGTGACAGGGTTCGTGTGGGTGCCCAGCTCGGGCACTAGTCACGGCCTACGGGGTTGGGTCGTGACATGAATCACAGTTCTTGACATGTTATGAGTATAATCTTGTTATTAATGACATTAAGAGTGTTGAAGAAGCATTGTATGTCGCTGAAAACGACGTAGTGTGCTAGTCATGGTTATGGATGACTTTGAAATCGAATTGTGAGAATTGAATGGTGTATAGCTCGATGAAGATTATTGATTATGGTATTGTAGTGTTGTTATTGATGTTTGGAAGTTGGTTATTATATGGAGAAAGTTATAAAAACAAAGGAAATGGTGCCCAATTTTCATTAGATTTTAGTTTCTTTAGCTTAAGCTTAAGTATATTATCAATTATCTAACCTTAGTACGAATTCTCTTGAATGTAGAATCGTCGGCTTCAAAGGGAACCATTTAGTCGATAGAGTTAACGAGACAAAGAAGTATGTAAGGCTAGTCCCTTCTTCTCTAAGGCATGATTCCTACAACATGACTTCCTTTATCTATCCATGAGTCTCTTATATTCCGGAAACTATAAGTCTATGATTATTAAGAGCTTCTCATGACATAAAGATAAGAGATGTGTTATGAATATGGCAATGATGATGATGAATCTAAGTCTAGAGACTCTAAAGCTTATGATATGATGGTCTTATGAAGTTAATGATCCTTATATGATTCCTCAATGTTATTCATTGTTGTTAGGCTCACCTTATAATGTTAGTTCCTTCAAGGTGACTTCAAGGTGAGACATGATGATCACGACTACTCCATAAAGGGATTGGGGCTTCTTGACCTCATGTAACCCCGATAGAGTTGTAACTTTTACTTGAGTTCTTATGCATGCTTTATGATAAGTATATGATGATGAGATTACACCGTACCTACATGGCCGTGCAGACACCGCTAAGGCGGGCGGCATATACACCATGTCTAGATGGCATTGGCAGACACAACTAGTGGGCGGCATGAGATGTTTACCCCGAATGCGGGCTAACGATGATCACATCGAGACCTATATGGTCAGGCAATTACATACTTAGTCTTACATGATATGATATTGTTTATTATATGAGTTACCATGCATGACTCCGCCTTAAGAGGCAATCAGTTACAGGTTACCCCTTTGCCTTATATTCTTCCATCTCTTTATCATGTTATTGTGTATGCCTTACATACTCAGTACATTGTTCATACTAACATCATTTTCTTTCTATGGACGTTATGTTCATGCCCACAGGTAGATAAGGAGGCAGCCCAGATTCTTAGGAGCTACTCAGCAGATTCACAGGAGCACTCCACTACTCCGAAGGTGCTATTTGTTGATATATTGTTTTGTGTACATATTTGGGTACGGCGGGGTCCTGTCTCGCCCTTATGTTACAGTATTCTAGTAGAGGCTTGTAGATACGCATGCATGGGTAGTAGTTGTCTTGTGAATACATCAGTGGATATTTTGAATATAATTTTTGCAACCGTGAGGGCTTATGTATATATATATGTATTTCCTTGTTGATTATGTGTGTTCAGGTTGGGTATGATAATTGGCATAATGAGTGGTGCTCGGTAGTCAGCTCCGAGTACCCGTCATGGCCCCTAGTTGGGTCGTGACATTCATATCCTCTTCTGCTTCCCAAGTCATTTCCTTTCTGTTATTGTTTCTCTACAAGACTTTAACTGAAGTTACGTTTTTGGTTCTAAGTCTTCGAACTTGGCTATCTAAAATGGCAATGGGTACCTCTTCATAGGACAATTTCTCAGTAACTTGGACATCATCTACAAGCACAATGGAAGGATCTCCCACGCATTTCCGAAGCATTAACACATGAAACACCGAGTGAACTGACTCCAAGTCCGAAGGCAAATCTAACTCATAAGCCACTTGGCGTACCTTACGCACAATCTTGTAAGGCCCGATATACTGAGGACTAAGCTTGCCCTTCTTGACAAATCTCATTACACCTTTCATCGGCGATATTTTCAAGAATACCCAATCATTAACTTTGAATTCCAAATCTCGTCGACGATTGTCCGCGTAGGATTTTTGACGACTTTGGGCTGTTAATAACCGATCCTGAATAAGCTTGATCTTCTCTACTGCTTGCTGGATCAGGTCTCGGCCCACTAACTTTGTCTCTCCTACTTCGAACCATCTAATTGGCAATCTACACTTCCTTCCATATTGATCTTTATATGGGGCCATCTGAATACTGGAGTGGTAGCTATTGTTGTATGCAAATTCAATAAGAGGCAAATGATCATCCCAATTTTCTAGCACACATTCTCACAGCATATCTTCAAGGGTCTGGATAGTGCGCTCGGCTTGCCCATCAGTCTGTGGATTAAATGCTGTGCTAAGTCTTACCTGAGTTCCCAGACCTTCTTGAAAAGACTTCCAAAAATTAGCTGTAAATTGTGCTCCTCTATCGGTGATAATGCATATTGGAACACCATGAAGTCGAACTATTTCCTTAATATACAACTTTGCATAATCTTCTGCTGAGTGCGTAGTTCTAACTGGCAAGAATGAGCTGATTTTGTGAGTTTATCCACAATCACCCACATAGAATCATACTTACACTGGGAATGGGTCAAGCCTGCAATGAAATCCATATTAATCACTTCCCGTTTCCAAGTCAGAATCTCTATAGCTTGTAGTAATCCCCCAAGCTTTTGATGCCCGATTTTCACCAGTTGACAATTAGGACATTGAGCTACAAACTCTGCTATATATTTCTTTATTCCATCCCACCAATATATAGATTTAAGATCATGATACATCTTTTTCGCTCCTGGATGGACAGAATAACGGGAATAATGGGCTTCTTCCAAAATCTGTCGACGTAATCCTGCAACATCCGAAACACATAATCTGCCTTGATGCCTGAGAACTCCATCTACAGGAACCTCAAATGGTGACTTCTCTTTCTGAGGAAGCACATCTCTATAATGAACTAACCCGGGGTCCTTATATTGGAACTTCTTTACCTCCTCTACTAAAGAAGACACAGCTGGATTCCGGACAGTAACTCCCCCACTGCCTGAGTCTATTACGTGAACTCCTAAGCTGGCTAGCTGTTGGAGCTCTCGAGCTAACTCCCTCTTCTCCGATTGAGCATCACATAAACTACCCATGGACTTGCGGCTAAGAGCATCAGCGACTACATTCGCCTTCCCAGGATGACATAAGATACTCACATCATAATCTTTTACTAGCTCCAACTACCACTTTTGCCGTAAATTCGATTCCTTCTAGTTGAAAATATATTGGAGACTCTTATGATCTGTATAAATATCTACATGAACGCCATTTAAATAATGCCTCCACATCTTGAGTGCATGAATAACTGCAGCCAACTCTAAGTCATGAGTCGGGTTGTTTTTCTCATGTTTCCACAACTGCCTTGAAGCATAGGCAATAACTTTGCCATGTTACATCAGCACACAACCTAGCCCAACACCTGAAGCATCACAATAGATAACATAGCCCTCCGATCCTTCTGAAAGTGTCAGGATTGGAGCCGAAGCCAACCTATCCTTCAACTCTTGAAAACTGTGCTCACAAGCGTCGGTCCATTGGAATTTTGCCTATTTTCGAGTCAGCTTCGTCAGTCGTGCTGAAATAGAAGAAAATCCTTCTACAAATCTTCTATAGTAACCGGCCAACCCCAGAAAACTACGGACCTCTGTGGGCATTGTCGGCCTCGGCCAATTCTTTACAGCTTCAATCTTCTGGGTATCTACTCGAATACCGTCGGCTGAAATAATATGCCCCAGAAAAGTTACAAATTGTCAAAATTCACATTTTGAAAATTTAGCATATAACTCCCGAGCCCGAAGAATTCCCAGAACAGTACGTAGGTGTTCTGCATGCTCTGCCTCCGTTCGAGAATATACCAAAATATCATCGATGAACACAATCATGAACAAATCTAGGAAAGGCCTGAATACATTATTCATCAAATTCATGAATACCACTGGGGCGTTAGTCAATCCAAATGACATTACCCGAAACTCATAATGGTCATATCTAGTTCTGAAGGCTATCGTTGGGATGTCCTCCTCTTTAACCCTTACTTGGTGGTATCCCGATCTCAGGTCTATTTTTGATAACCACTTGGCATCCTGCAACTGATTGCACAAATCATCAATCCTTGGAAGTGGGTATTTATTCCTTACGGTCACCTTATTCAATTGTATGTAGTCAATACACATACGCAAGGAACCATCTTTCTTCCTTACGAACAAAACCAGCGCTCCCCATGGCGATGAACAAGGCCTAATAAAGCCCTTTTCAGGCAGATCTTTCAGTTGCGCCTTTAAATCCCTTAATTCTATAGAGGCCACTCGATAAGGAGGGATAGATATGGGCTTAGTATCCGGTAACACATCAGTGGTAAACTCAATCTCCCATTATGGTGGAAGACCTGGAAGCTCGTCCGGAAACACATCTGAAAATTCATTCACTACTGGGACAGATTGAAGAGTTGGCGGTTTTGCTTTGATTTCATGAACCCGGACTAAATGATAGATATAGCCTTTAGAAATCATCTTTCTCGCTTTGAGGCAGGAGATAAACCTATCTCTCGAGGATACTGTATTACCTTTACATTCCAAGACTGGTTCTCCCGAAAATTGAAATCAAACCATTTTTGTTCTACAATCCACATTAGCGTAACAGGAGGCCAGCCAATCCATACCCATAATAACGTCAAAATCTAACATTTTCAACTCATGTAAATTAGCCATAGTGTGGCGGTTGTAGACTACAACCGCACAATTCCTATATACCCATTTAGCTACCACTAGTTCCCCTACAGGAGTGGATATCTCAAAAGGTTTGATTGGCTCAGGTTTCACCCCGATATGATCAGAAATATAAGGAGTAACATAGGATAAAGTAGACCTCGGATCAATCAATGCATCCATATCATGAAAGGATAATTACAATATACCTGTGACAACGTCAGGGGAAGACTCAAGATCCTATCGTCCCGCCAGCGCATATATACGGTTCTGAGAGCCGCTTGAACTGGGTGCTCCTCCTCTGCCTCTATAGCGACTTATTGGTGCCTACGAACCTTGCCCCACAGGGCGTACGGATGATGAGGAATAGGCTACTGATCCCATGTGCTGAACCCTATCTCTGCCACCCCTCAATGGACAATCACGCATCATATGATCAATCTGACTGCAATCATAACAAGCGTCTAAACCTTGGTGGCACTGTCCCGAATGTGTCTTACCACACCGATTGCACCGCGGTTGTGGTAACGGCGGTCTCATCTATCTGGAATTACCTCTATACTGGGAGCCCAAAATCCTGGAGCTCTGGCCCGGTCTAGAATAAATGGGGCAATTAAATCTCTGCCCGTAAATCGAGGGGGTGCACTGGCCGCTGATTGGCCTATATAACTAGAATACTACTGCCTTTGACTCCCTCTAAACCCGCTAGCGGCACCAAAAGATTTGTCCCACTTACTGTACCTCCTATCAGAATTACGCTCGCTCCTTTGCGACTGTTGTTTTTCCTCCAAATTCTGAGCATGGGCCTGAATACGAGCAATATCCATCCTATCCTGGAGCGAGGCTGTCAAGCACTCCTTAATCAAATATGGACCCAAACCACTCACGAATCGATGTACATGGTCTCCTATGTCAGCTACAATGGCTGGGGCATACCTAGCCAAAGAATTAAAATGGAGACTGTATTCTTGAGCGCTCATATTCCCCTGCCTCAGATTCAAGAACGTGTCGGCTCGGACCCGTCGAACCTCCGATGGCAAATAATGTCGGAGAAAGGCATCCATGAACTCCTGCCATACTGGGAGTGGTCTATTTGCCCCTCCCCAAGACATCTAAGTGTTGTACCAGTGGACGGCCACATCCCGCAGTCCATAAGAACCCAATTCAACTGACTTAGTATCAGAAGCATGTATTACTTGTAGCGTCCACAATATCTTATCTATAAAGCCCTGCGAGTCTTCATCTAGCTTTGACCCATAAAATTTTGGAGGGTTCGGGCTAATAAAATCATGAGCTCCTGCACTGACCGCTCTATCACCCTGGCTCGCACCCTGCCGCCGTGCTCGAGCGACGAACTAACCGGGTCGCGCTGAATAGCCTCGGTCATCTGCGGCCGGTACGAGGCACCCAAAGGAACCGGGGTGCGCGGAGCCGAGGAGGGCGAACCCCCGTCATGCTCCTCTGGTAGGGGTAGAATAGGAGAGGTCCGAGATGGAACCTCATTATGAGACTCAGCCGTTTCTATCTCTACCGTTGGCTCCCGTTCAGTCCTTCTTCCTTCCACCGTCTTGCCCTTCTAGGCCGCTGTAGCTTTCCTCTTCATAGGCATCGCTGAAATGATAGCACACGATTAAGAAAAGGGGGATCTGATAGCATAGCTCTATCGCACGATCTAAGACAAGAAAGAGGGCCAATTATTCCTAAAATGCCCTGCAGCCTCCTGTTTATAATTGTGGCGCGCTTCACACTCCTAAACAGGACTCTACCGGACACGTCTTGTAGACAGGCCCTAAGACGAACTGCTCTGATACCACTTTTATCACGACCCAACTAGAGGGCCATGACGGGCACCCAGAGCTAACCTGCCGAGTACTTCTAAATATACATCGCATAATCATTTCTAGGTGGGCTATAAGCTAGTTCATATGCTTCATACTCTGTAAGGACATGTATCCCAAGATAATGGCACGTCGTTATGTAATCACCAGCAACCATGCCCATAAACATAAGCGAACAAGGTTGTCTAAACACTATGCATCAATATTTACTGATAAGACTATGGAATATCTAGATACATACATCTGTCTATGAACCTCCATATAAAGAATACAGGAATCCATAAGGACGCGGTAGGTCTCTGCCATACCCAAGTCTATATATGCAAAAGAGTAGTACTAATAGGCTGCAGCTCCGGGATAATTGGAGCCTTTCTAAAACTCCGCTGATAAAGCTCCTAAGGATCAGGTCCGTCTACCTGTCTTCCTGCGGGCATGATAGCAGCGTCCACAAGAAAGGACGTCAGTACGAATAATGTACTAAGTATGTAAGGCATGAAAATAACATAAGAAGAAATATGGAACATAACATGAGATAAAGTTAACCTGTACATCTGATTGCCGCATAAGACGGACACCATGCATGCTTAGCTGTTTTAAAGAAAATATTTTTCTTACGTATAACATAATAGTGTTGCGGAATGTGCAGCCCATATATATACTGTGTTGCTGCAGAACGTGCAACCCGATCCATATATCATATCATCAATATAAATATGTATTGCCGTGGAACGAACAGCCCGATCCATACCCATATATCCCGCATCCGGGCATCCCGCGTCTGGGACGATATCATAATATACCAACTGATCAGGTGGTTATGCGTATATAACGCCTCACCTTTCCCCATATCCCATATATATATATATATATATATAAGTAGCATCCATGAGAGTCCAAATAAAAGTTACCACTTTATCGGAGTGACGTAAGGTCGATAATATCTGATTTATGTTATGAAACAATCATTATCGCTATATCTCACCTTGAAGGAACAAGTAACATAAGGTAAGACCAACAACAATGAGTAAAATTAATGACATCATGAAATATACTCAATAATCTCATGATAGAAATCAATGACATCATGAAATATACTCAATAATCTCATGATAGCATTAAAACCATAAACTTTGAAACTTCTAGAAATAGGATCATCATCATCATCATAATCATCATAGGAAACATCCATCTTTAGCATCATAAGAACTTTAAAGAATCATGAATCTCTAGCTTCTGGGAATAAGGACATTATGGAAGCATGTATAGGTTCATAAGAAAGGAATCATGCCTTCAGAAAGAAAGGGACTAACCTTAACATACCTGATTGATCTCCTACTACTTAACTTAATCCTTATTCTCCCGAGCTCTTAAATCTACATTCAAGAGAAATCATACTACTGTTAGACTTATCGTCATATTCCTATCTCAAGACTTTAAATTAAACTCCTTTAGAATCTGCCAAAATTCGTAAAAGATCTCCCCGTTTATATCCCTATCCCGAAATCACAATACCAACAACCAAAGATAACAACAACAACTCTAACGTCAACAACATCGTCATCCATACCAAAATATTCCACAAAACATCTCATACGATGTTTATCCAATTTCTCAACCAGCAATTTCGTTATACGATCATTTAATAGCCCTACCTTCGTAAATAAGCCTAAATCAATATCAATAAGAAGAGATTCATGCCTTACTTCCGTTAGAACCGTAATATCTTCAATTTTTACCTCGAATTCCAGCCAAGATTAGCCATAATATGATATTACAATCGCAGCTATACGTTGTCCGAACCTAATGTCACGACCCAACCGAACGGCCATGACGAGCACCCGGAGCTAACCCACCGGGCACCTCTCATCATACTTTCACAATTGTATCTAGGTGAGCCACATGGCCTGCTAACAATCTCTACGCATCAATACTACCATGTTCATTGGGCTAAGGCACTTTTATATCAACATCAACAAACATGCCCATATACATACATACAAGCCGACAAGGCTGACAAAATGACATACAAACTATGAGCTGATAAGGCTAAAGACATCTAACTGTACATAACTATCTACGAGCCTCTAAGAAGAGTATGTAACATCATATAGAAGGGATAGGGCCCCCCTATGCCCATATATACACAAAAGAATAGTATCAACAGTTGCAGCTCATAATCAAGTGGAGCTCCTCTAAGCAGTCTCTGAATAAGCAGCCTAAAGATCAAGTCTATCTCTCCATCCACCTGTGGGCATGACACAGCGTCCACAAACAAAAGGACTTCAGTACGAACAATGTGCTAAGTATGTAAGGCATAATCAATAGCATAAAAGAAGCATGGAAGAGAGCATAAAATAGCAGAGTCATGGGATAATAGAGCCATCTGTACCTCTAGTGGTGTTCATCATATTCACTTGCCTTTTTCAAATGGGAACCTTCCATTACATACACTTATATACATATAGTAGTACCATACCCGACCATAGAGGTTCAGTGTTTCACATACCCGACCATGACAAGGCTCGGTGTCATACACTCCTGGCCCTACAAAGGCTCAGTGTTATCCGTACCCAACTACAGTGGTGCACGCGCGATAGATATCATACCCGGCCATATAAGCTCGGTGTTACTTCATAGCCATATATATATATATATATATATATATATATATATATATATATATATATATATATATGAGTACATAAGTATCGTCAACATCATCATCATCATCACATTCGTTATATCTTTCCTTAGAGGATCAACTATCACCGGATGGAACCAATGGTATCATGGAAACGTCAAAAATTATGAGCTTTAGTGATTCTAGGAATGAAGTCCTCATGGAAGGCATTATGGAATTCACTTGAAGGTATACAATAATGAGATCATGCCTTAAGAAATAAGGGTTAGCCTTAAATACCTGTATGTCTCCTTAACGACTAAAAGTTCTCCTTCCAAACTCGCGACTCTACATTCAAGAGAATTCGTACCAAGGTTAGGTAATTGAAAGCATGATTAAGCTTAAACTAAAGCAACTAAGAGCTAACGGAACTTGGGTAGCATTTCCTTTGTTTCATCAACTTTCTCCATATAATAAATAACTCTCAAACATCAATAGCAACATCCATAATATCATAATCAAGAGGCTTCTTCCAAGTTAAACTTTGTCCAATCCTCAAAACTCCTTTTTAAGGTCATTCATAACCATAGCCACAACACAAAGACCATATTCACTTACATACAATACTTCCTCAACATCATTAGTACCACCCACAACAATATTATACTCATGGCATACTAATAATCATGACTCAAGTTAGTTTACTACTCAAAAATATCAATAAATCCATATTTGAGCTTCATCTTCTACTTTCTTCCCTCATCCAAGTTATTCAACAACTAAATACTCTTAATAACATGAAATAGATGTAAAACTCACCTTTTATTGTACAAGGATGAACTTTGGATTGATGAATCTCACTTTAATGAAACCCCAACTTCAACACCTAAGGAAATCTTGAATTCTACAAACCCTAGAGAATCTCTCCACACCTGATTCTCTTGATTCTTGGTATTTAATCTTTGATTTCTCTTGGGTTTGTGTTAATATGGTAGGGGGAATGTTCTAGAGCTTTCAAGACTTGGGGAAAATGCGGGAAATGAAAAATAAGAACAAGGGTCATCTATATATAAAAAGAGAAAAATCTGAAAAAATGACCCGACCCGATTATACGGACACTTATGCGGTCCGTATAACTTTATACGGTCCGTATAGGTGGTTGTACAATCCCATCTGGGACTGACCCTTCTCTTGAATGTTATATGGACCATTATACGGGTCGTATAAAGTTATATGGACCGTATAAGTGGTCGTATAACCCATTTTTTCCGAACTTGCTCTCGTGGATTCGTTTGAGTTCCAATCCTTGTGGAACCTTCTTGGCACTTATATAACACTTCATTAAACATGTAAGTATCCCTATAGCTCTTCCTCAAAACATTACTAAATAAACATTAGCTCGATTGCTACGAAACCTTCCCAATCACAACTTACATTTCACTTCCTTCAACAAACTTAATTCCACCGATTCGTTTGACTTCAAAATCTTGTAGTACGCACTATAAAGCTATCAAAAACTCTTCTTAATGTTATAAGGACTTCATGTTTACCTTAAGCTCACATTAGTCCATTCACAACGCAACAACTCAAATTTTCTGAGATGTAACATTCTCCCCCCCTAGGAACATTCGTCCTCGAATGATAGGCTCTCGGGGATTCTATGAAAAATTTGCCAGAGTTTCCCTTGTAATATGGCACTACCTGTCACGACCCAAACCGATGAGTCGTGATGAAGCGTTTGACCTCTAGCGACCAAACACCCCTAAACACGTATCTGGAACATACTGAACATCAAAGGCCCATGAATGGCATAAACTGATCTCAAAAAAAGAAAGAAACATTAACACTCTGTACAATCTGCATATATATACACAACATGCGAAAGAACAGTGCAAGCCAGCTAGGCTACTACATATACTGTACACAAAAGAATAGAAGCCGACAAGGCTACATCGTCGCTGCTACTACATACAATTGTCACACCCCTACTTGATGGGGCATGATGGGCACCCGACCCTTACTTAGGGCCGAGCAAACCCGCTGATCCTCGTGATACTCATAATCTTACTGGACTCTTAAATCATGAAATGAATGCATAATGGAAGCTTTTCAAAGAACAACATGCTTTTCGTCTTTCTCAAATCAAGTAAAATCCGTAATCATATGAAATCTGTAACATAATGCATAATGATACATCGGCTTACGAGCCGCTTACAAGACGACATATATATACGTGACTCTGTCTGCAAAGTCTCTAACATAAACCAAGATACCATAACATAGATACTCTGACTCGGCAGCACTCCGGAAGGAAATGGAGCTCGCCAATCTAGCTGGAACATCTTCTACTCATCTGTATACACCTGCGTGGCATGAAACGCAGCCCCCGAAGAAAGGGGGTCAGTACGAAATATGTACTGAGCATGTAAAGCATGAAGTATAGTAGACAGGATCATAACCGAACTGGGACTTACAGAAACAAGTACAATAACCAGAAAATCAAAAGACTTGCCTTTGAAACATATATCATGCATATCAATATCATATCCAAATCGTTATGGGACTTAGTGACATAATCAAATAATCATCCTGTACATGTGTATGTATGACGTGTCCCGGCCCTTTAGTGAAGGACTCGGTGAATAAGATCATATAATCCTCATGTATAGCCATCATATCATCATATATATACCGTACTCGGCCCTCTAGTGAGGGACTCAGTGAAATAATCATATATATACCGTACCCGGCCCTCTAGTGAGGGACTCGGTAAAATAATCATATATATACCGTACCCGGCCCTCTAGTGAGGGACTCGGTGAAATAATCATATATATACCGTACCCGGCCCTCTAGTGAGGGACTCGGTGGAGGAGATCCTGTCTCCATCATGTGTACATCATACTCGGCCCATTGTTATATCCCGTATTTTGTACGTTGGAATATTTTAAGTTGGTGGCGACGAGTTATGGACAAGGCTAATTTTTTTCCGACTTTGTCTTGAGGCGCAAGTTGCTTATAATGTTATTGGTATGGAATATTAAGGAAAATTTGGGGTTAAAAGCTAATTATGGAAAGTTGGCTATTTTATGAAAATGGCCATAAGTGGCCGGCCACATGGGGTGTGGGCCAAGGCCCACATGGAAGCTTAATATATGTAGTTAAGTGATGACTAATTAATCATCTTCATCATTTTCATCACTTAGAAAATTCAAGAAGCATGGAGAAAGAACAAGAGAGGCCATTCGGCCATAGCTCGTCGAACAAGCCTTGAGAGTTGATAAAAAATAATTATTCTCTTATAGCTTTTCTACTAATTGGAAGGTCCTCTACAACGTGGAGGGGTCATTGGAGCAAGCAAAACATCCGTTCTTGCAATTCACAATCCTAGCCGAGTGGTGAAAACAAATGGAGAAGGTGAGGTTTAATCTTGTTTACATGTTTTCATAGATGTTTGTACATGTTGTGGTATGTGGAAATGGATGAAAATTTATGCATGCTGATGTTGACCGTATAGGGGCTGTTTTTGGTAGGTTATGGCGAATTGATTTTACTTAGTATTTTGGTTGTTGTTGTCATGGATTATGTGATGAGAATGAAGGTATTGAATGGTTCAAGTTGAAGTTGTAATTGTTGTGAGCTTGGCCGTGTATATGTGGTGTTGTGTAGGAGTGAAGAACTAATTTTATTTAGTATGTTTGGGATGTTGTGTTGTGGATTCTATGATGCAAATGGAAGTTTAATGGTTCAAATTGAAGTTATAGCCGTTTGTGGTTTGTTATGGAAGCTAATGTAAATTAAATATAGTTTCTTGTATTTGTAAAAATGATGTTGTCAATGTGTGAATTGTTGGTGTAGTTGATGAATTTGGAAGAAAGAAATGTGTTGTTATTGTTCCTATTGGAAATGGGAGGTTTCGGGTGAGGTGGTAAGTTGGTTGGGCCGTTTGAAATATTGTACGAATTGTTTGAAATGTTCTTGAAACTTGATGGAATGACCTTGGATTAGTACTTGAACTTGTGAGCGTTGATGTTAGCTTGAAAGTATGTAGTTGAATTGAATGTAATGGAATGTCGTCGAATTATGTAGAAAGGAGTTATTAATGTTAGGATGCGCTTGCAATTGATTATTGATGTTGTTAGTATACTTGTTGGAATTGTTGTTGAAGATCTGGCCGAGTTGAATTCTCGGGGATGCTGAATTTATAGGGGAAATGCTGCCCAAATTTCTGTAAATAAAGTGCGAGCTTAGAATTGGATTTCGAGGTGCCTATGGCTAATGTTTGGTGTCTAATGACGTTGTTGTAGATTTTGAGGAGCCGAGACTTGAGTTGGGATTAGCTTAGGAAGCAAACGAGGTATGTAAAGCTTATCCTTCTTTTCTTTTGGCATGTCCTCGACGCAAGTAAGTTATGATATGTTATGAGCTTTGGGGGTAATTCTATTCGAAAAATCCGAGCATGGTTACGATTCCTATTCATCTCTTGATATTGGTATTCTTAATATAGTAGAAATATGGTCCTTATGTCTTGGATATGATTGGATTCAAAATGTTGTATAAACGGTTTTGTTCCTAAAGGATCCTATGTCTAAAAATGTTCGCAACTTTCATAGTCAGAACCGGATTTCTTTGATATGCTCGTAAATGATTCCATAATGTATAATGACTTTAATTTTCATAGGCGGGCTCGGATTGGTTTGATGCCTGTCCGTGGGCCCCCGAGATTTTTCTATGTTTGGTTCTAACGACCTATTTTTAAAAGGACTTAATGTGGCTATCATTCCGACCCCCGAGTATGGTTACTTACTTATTTGTTAAGTCTGAAACGATGATTTTTTATGCATATGATTTTGATATGTAACTATGATTTCTAAAGTTTTATTTAATATGTACCCGAGTGGCATTCGGAAGAAACTTGATTTGGCTATTTTCTGGTTTATAAATGATAGTTCGTTTTGATGATTCTATTGAGTCTTTGTGAATGTTTTAAATTGCATATAGTTTCTCACGATTCTGCTCATGCATTCTGTTATTACCTCTTTCGCCGAGTCCCGGGCCGGTATGTTATCGTGCGCACTATGCTATATTCCGAAGTATGATGTGTTACGAAGTATGATGTGATACGAAGTATGATGTGATACGGAGTATGATGTGTTCGGAGGTATACAACATTCAGAAGTATGATGTGTTGTGGCGCCAAGGATGGAGTGGCGACCATGTTCTGTCCTCCGGGTCCCATTACGGACCGCATGTGATATATGATATGATATATGATGACATGATGATATGATAACATGATGATATGATGATTCTGTTCACCGAGTCCTTCACTAAAGGGCCGGGTACGGAATATATATGATGATGAGATGATTATATGATGATCTTATTTATAGAGTCCCTCACTGGAGGGCCGGGACACGTTATATATGCATATGTATATGATGATCATTTACTTATGTCACTCAGTCCCATTATGGGCCGGATATGATACATGACATTGATATGTATGATTTGTATTTCAGGAGTAAGCATTTTGGCATTCTGATTATTATATTTGTCTTTTGTACCTCTTATGTACGATTTGTATTTCAGATGCAAGCACTTTGGTATTCGGTTATTATGCTCACTTTTCGTACCCTTACTTCGGTTATGACCTCGTTTTCTCGTATTCTATGCTTTACAAGCTCGGACATATTCCGTCATCGACCCCCTTTCTTCGGGGCTGCATTTCATGCCGCGTGTGTATATAAAGATGAGTGAAGATGTTCCAGCGGGATTGGCGAGCTCCGTTTTCTCCCGGAGTGCTGCCGAGTCAGAGTGTTAATGTTGTGGTATCTTGGGTTGTGTTAGAGACTTTGCAGACAGAGTCGAGTGTATGATATGTCAGTTTTGTAAGCGGCTATGTAAGCTGATTTATCATTGTGCATTATGTTACAGATTTGTTATGATTACAAATTTTATTTGATTTGAGAAGGTCTAAAATCATGTTTCTTTGAAAGGCTTGCGTTATTCATTCATGTCTTGATTTAAGGGCCCAGCATGATTATGAGTATTACGAGAGTCAGCGGGTTCGCTCGGCCCTAAGTAAGGGTCGAGTGCCCATCATGCCCATCGGAAATTGTGTGTGACAAATTGGTATCGAGCGCTCGTCCTAGGGGTTGTCTGCAAAGTCGTGTCCAGTAGAGTCCTGTTTATGGTGTGAAGTGCACCACATTTATAAACGGGAGGCTACGGGGCATCTAGGGTGGTCACTCTTCTTTCACATCTGAGATCGTGCCATAGAGCCAAGTCATAGGAAATGAGATTCCTTACCCTGACTTTTGATTGCAGCAGAAGAATGACATCGACAGAAGAAAGCAATTGATGATATTGGAAGTTACTAAGCACGCAGGTAAAGAAAAGGTATGGGAGGTATATGTCGAATAAGGTATTGAAGTACGATCGAAATGTAAAGTTGAAAACTGAAAAGGGAAGTAAACAGGAAGATGTAACAGGTGTAGTTCGAGTTGGACACACGAGGTAAGTTCATCATCCTCATACTGTTGTAGGTATTGGGAGCCCTGTGTGGCCGTGATATGTATATGTGTGTGTTGGCCCTGTGAGGCATTGTTGGTATTTCCTGCGTGCAGGTTTTGAGATAGTAAGAAATACAGAGGAAACTCTACCAAAATTCTCCTGGAAATAAAGAGAAAATGAGATATAGATTAGTAATATGTCTTGAAAGGTCGTGCCAATAGTAATGATAAGATTTGACTAAGCTACAAGTACGACTGACATTGAGAAAGAAGCAGATTGTTGAAGTGAGAATAATAATAATTAGAAGGTCGATGCCGATATGGTAAGAAGAAATTGGAAAGGGCTTGTGATGCTAAGAGACGATTTAGAAAAGGTCGGCAAACCTTGATAGAGAGTTATATTAAGGTACCGACCGAATCGAGAGGAAAAATACGACATAGGGCGAGTGTAATCGTATAATGGTATAAGTACACCCCTAAAGGGGGGAAGCAGATGCGAGAGATACAAGTGTAAGATAAAGGCAATTGACACTACAAAATATTTGATACGGATGCTTGGGCTACATGTAAGATTCCTTGCCGAGACAAACAGGACATGGCTATGGTCGAACCAAAGACCTATCCCGATACCGGTCACAAGTTAAGGCGACAAGTAAAACATAAGGATTAGTGAGGCCATGTTAAGGTATTTTTGGGCTAATTTGAGCCCCTTCGTATATTTGCGTAAAGATTGTAACATAATGTGTGGCCGGAAGGTTGAGAGCAAGATCTGAGCAAAGGGACGATAGAAGAGTTCGAATTAAAGACAAAGAAATATGCGGGGAACAAGACCGATATATAGTAAAGGAAACCCCCGAGATCCTTAAGACCCATGCGACTAGTTGAACATTCGAGGACGAATGTTCTAAGGGAAGGATGTTATATCCCGTATTTTGTACGTTGGAATATTTTAAGTTGGTGGCGACGAGTTATGGACAAGGCTAATTTTTTTCCGACTTTGTCTTGGTACGCAAGTTGCTTATAATGTTATTGGTATGGAATAATAAGGAAAATTTGGGGTTAAAAGCTAATTATGGAAAAGTTGGCTATTTTATGAAAATGGCCATAAGTGGCGGGCCACATTGTGGGCCAAGGCCCACATGGAAGCTTAATATATGTAGTTAAGTGATGACTAATTAATCATCTTCATCATTTTCATCACTTAGAAAATTCAAGAAGCATGGAGAAAGAACAAGAGAGGCCATTCGGCCATAGCTTGGCCGAACAAGCCTTGAGAGTTGATCAAAAATAATTATTCTCTTATAGCTTTTCTACTAATTGGAAGGTCTTCTACAACGTGGAGGGGTCGTTGGAGCAAGCAAAATATCCGTTCTTGCAATTCACAATCTTAGCCGAGTAGTGAAGACAAATGGAGAAGGTGAGGTTTAATCTTGTTTACATGTTTTCATAGATGTTTGTGCATGTTGTGGTATGTGGAAATGGATGAAAATCATGAAATTTATGATGTTGATGTTGGCCGTATGTGTGTTTTTGGCAGGTTATGGCGAATTGATTTTACTTATTATTTTGGTTGTTGTTGTCATGGATTATGTGATGAGAATGAAGGTATTGAATGGTTCAAGTTGAAGTTGTAATTGTTGTGAGCTTGGCCGTGTATATGTGGTGTTGTGTAGAGTGAAGAACTAATTTTATTTAGTATGTTCGGGATGTTGTGTTGTGGATTCTATGATGTAAATGGAAGTTTATTGGTTCAAATTGAAGTTATAGCCGTTTGTGGTTTGTTATGGAAGCTAATGTAAATTAAATATAGTTTCTTGTATTTGTAAAAATGATGTTGTCAATGTGTGAACTATTGGTGTAGTTGATGAATTTGGAAGAAAGAAATGTGTTGTTATTGTTCCTATTGGAAATGGGAGGTTTCAAAGGTGGTAAGTTGGGTTGGGCCGTTTGAAATATTGTGCGAATTGTTTGAAATGTTCTTGATACTTGATGGAATGACCTTGGATTAGTACTTGAACTTGTGAGCGTTGATGTTAGCTTGAAAGTATGTAGTTGAATTGAATGTAATGGAATGTCGTCGAATTATGTAGAAAGTTATTAATGTTAGGATGCGCTTGCAATTGATTATTGATGTTGTTAGTAAACTTGTTGGAATTGTTGTTGAAGATCCGCCGAGTTGAATTCTCGGGATGCCGAGTTTATAGGAAATGCTTTTGCCCAAATTCTCGTAAATAAAGTGCGAGCTTAGAATTGGATTCCGAGGTGCCTATGGCTAATGTTTGGTGTCTAATGACGTTGTTGAGATTTTGAGGAGCCGAGACTTGAGTTTGGATTAGCTTAGGAAGCAAACGAGGTATGTAAAGCTTATCCTTCTTTTCTTTGGCATGTCCTAGACGCAAGTAAGTTATGATATGTTATGAGCTTTGGGGGTAATTCTATTCGAAAAATCCGAGTATGGTTACGATTCCTATTCATCTCTCTGATATTGGTATTCTTAATATAGTAGAAATATGGTCCTTGTGTCTTGGATATGATTGGATTCAAAATGTTGTATAAACGGTTTGTTCCTAAAGGATCCTATATCTAAAAATGTCCGTAACTTTCATAGACGAAAATAACCGGATTGCTTTGATATGCTCGTAAATGATTCCATAACGTATAATGACTTTAATTTTCATAGGCGGGCTCGGATTGGTTTGATTCCCCGTCCGTGGGCCCCGAGACTTTTCTATGTTTGGTTCTAACGACCTATTTTTAAAAGGACTTAATGTGGCTATCATTCCGACCCCCGAGTATGGTTACTTACTTATCTGTTAAGTCTGAAACGAGGATTTTTTATGCATATGATTTTGATATGTAACTATTATTTCTAAAGTTTTATTTGATATGTACCCGAGTGGCATTCGGAAGAAACTTGATTTGGCTATTGTCTGGTTTGTAAATGATAGTTCGTTTTGATGATTCTATTGAGTCTTTGTGAATGTTTTAAATTGCATATAGTTTCTCACGATTCTGCTCGTGCATTCTGTTATGACCTCTTTCGCCGAGTCTCGGGCCGGTATGTTATCGTGCGTACTATGCTGTATTCCGAAGTATGATGTGTTACGAAGTATGATATGTTATGAAGTATGATGTAATACGGAGTACGATGTGTTCGGAGGTATACGACATTTCGAAGTATGATGTGATACAGAGTACGATGTGTTCGGAGGTATACGACATTCCGAAGTATGATCTGATACGGAGTACGATGTGTTCGGAGGTATACGACATTCCGAAGTATGATGTGTTGTGGCGCCAAGGATGGAGTGGCGACCACGTTCTGTCCGCCGGGTCCCATTACGGACCGCATGTGATATATGATATTGTCACACCCTAATTTTCGATAGGGCGTGATGGGCACCCGACCCTTACTTAGGGCCGAGCGAACCCGCTGACTCTCGTTATACTCATAATCATGCTGGGCCCTTAAATCATGACAGAATGCATAAGGAAAACTTTTCAAAGAATAATATGCTTTTCATCTTTCTCAAGTCAAATAAAATCTGTAACATATGAAATCTGTAACAAAAATGCACAATAATACATCGGCTTGCATAGTCGTTTACAAAACTGACATCTTATATACACGACACTGTCTGCAAAGTCTCTAACATAACTCCGGATACCATAACAAAAGCACTCTGACTCGGCAGCACTCCGAGAGGAATGGAGCTCGCTGACACGAAATTTGGAACATCTTCTACTCATCTCGTATATACCCGCGTGGCATGAAACGCGACCCAGAAGGAAGGGGTCGTCTGAATATGTACGTAATCGCAGTAAAGCATGAAATACGATAAACGTAACCATACTAAAGTAAGGAGTACGAAAATTAGTACCGTAACCGTAAATCCATAAAACTTGTCTTTGAAACATAAATCATGCGTGTCGGTGACATTATGAGACCGAATGACATAAGAAAATAGTCATCATGTACATGTATATATAGCGTGTCCCGGCCCCTCTAATGAGGGACTCGGTAAATTAAAATCATGTCATCATGTCATCATATATATATACATAGCGTGTCCCGGCCCTCTAGTGAGGGACTCGGTGAATAGAATCATCATATGCCATCCCGCCATCCCCATATCATTACATCATATATACATATATATAAGCGTGTCCCGACCCTCGAAAGAGGGACTCGGTGAATAATGCGATGGAATGTGCACGAATGCGTGTCTGCCCGGGACTCAGTGAAAGACATATTGAGCTTTGCACGAGCAGAGTAGTGAGAAACCATATGCACATAGATCATCATTACAGACTCAATGGATAAGTAAGTAGTCGACGCTCGAGAGTTAAAATAGTAATCATGTCAAGTTCTTTCAAAAAGAGTCACTAGGACTGTACAATTGAAAATCTCGGGGACCACGGATATGCATCAAACCAATTCGGGCCCGCCTATGAAATTTAAAGTCATAACACGTTATAGAATCATTTGCGAACATATCAAGCAATCCGGTTTAGTCTAAGAAAGTTACGGACGTTTTTAGACATAGGCTCTTTTAAGAACAAAAATCTATGTGCAACCTTAAAAAAATCTAATCACACAAATGATATAAAACCATAGTTCTAGTACACTAAGAATGCCATCATTAAGAGATGAATAAGAATCGTAATCATGCTCGGATCATAAGTGGGTGCCTAGAGGCTGATATCACCTTTACTTACCATAAGACATGCCAAAGAAAGAAAGAGTAAGCTTTACATACCTTGTCCCAGAACACTGCGCTAATCGAGAATTTAAGTCTCGGCTTCTCGAAAAATCAACAACAACGTCATTGGACATCAAACATTAATCGTAGGCTGTATCCCGACCAATAAGTCAACCCGTAGGTAGTGACTAGTGCCGAGGATTGGGCACCAATGACGTTCATCGAACCGAATCACACTGGTGACTTACACGTATACAAAAAATCAAGCATTTCCAAACACGTCTCGAACTCAATCATATATATATCGGAAGCCAAAAAAGGGGGGGCCGGGGCCCCAAAAATATTTAAAAAACCCCTACTCGGGAAAGGGACCCCACGTATCGTCTACGAAATTTAAAAAAAACCAACGAACCCTATGACGGGGACAGAGCCCGCCTGCCCACAAGACAACGTATACAACGAAAAGTATATCCCAAAATAAACCCGGGGGTAAAAAACACTCCCCACAAGGGGGATGGGGCTCCTAAAAGGGGGGA
>NW_026715243.1:0-167973 GCF_029784015.1 Lycium ferocissimum | reverse complement strand
ATTTCATGCAAAATGAACTATACAACGTGAACATACACAAATACCATTAACATGGCACCGGTACCTGATACAAGTGCTCATCGCCTCACAAGTATCGAGACCCTCTTAGTTACCCCATTACTCCCTCTTTGTTAGTCCATTTTAACTAACCATGATGCTTTAAATAGAGTCAAGTAAGGTCTCAATTTGCCTGAATTGGAGTTTGAAATTCACAACGAAGCCTTGCCCTTTCATAGAGCTTTCGAAAGATCCCAATCTATTCAAATACAGATTCTACGTTAGAACACGAGTCTGTAGACACCATATTTCTATATAATAGTTTCAGACCCAAGAATTCACATAAAACGGGATTCCAAGCCCTAAAGGATTAACTATAAATTCCCCTCAAAATTAGTGTACCCATGATTTGTGGGGTCTAAATACTAAAAAGGAACCAAGAATGACAAAAAATGGTGATCAATTGATAAATTTCTCATTTTCAACCTGGGGAACTTGACACCCAAACTTTTTTATCTCAACTCATGATTTCAATGATGGAATTCTGTAATAATCGATGGTAGAACGATAAAAGGAGGACTATAAATTTACCCACGTCATGAATCTTGCAAAACCCCTCCAAAATCACTCCAAATCGAGGTCCTAAACTCCAACATGAGAATGAAATGTCTATGTTCGAAATGGGAAGTGAACATTTTAACTGTCCAGCAATCTCGCAGAAGCGGCCCATTTCTTGCACATGCGGGCCCGCTTTCGTGCCCAACACCTGCAGGAGCAAGGTTCACTTATTTGACCCAAAACCGTAGGTGCGGTCCTATTCTCGCAGGAGCGTCCCCGTATCTGCAGGCCTTCCATTGTTAATGCGGGCTTAACACTCTAGCCACTCGCACTTGGGCCCAACCTTGCGTAGGTGCGACCATTTTCTAGCAAAATCGAGACACCAAAAACCAGCAAGAATCAGCCAAGTCTTAAACTTCGATCCAACACCAGAAACTCATCCGAGACTCCCCGGCCATAAACCAAGTATGCAAACCAGTCCTAAAACACGCAATGAACTTGCTCGCACACTCGAATCAATCGCATGGGGTCTTCTTGGCTCAACTCCGAAAACTCCAAAACCAACTATTCAACCAAACACCCAAAACACCCTCGAGTCCCTCGGAAACCTAACCAAGTTCTCAAATAATTCATAAACGATGTTCGGACCTAATTAAGACTTATTTACCTTTAATGTTGACTTTGGTCAACCAATCTCTTAAGGATTGCCAAAAAGTCCCTTTTCTGACCCAAAACTCACCCAAATGCGTTGACAATCGCGTCCCCATCCCCACAAGACAAGTAGACCATAAGGAAGCTAGAGGAAGGGTCATTTTGGGAAAAAGAAGGAAAAAACACAAAACGACCTAATGGGTTGTTACAGTACCATGATGAGATTTCCCTAAGTCTCCTTCATTTTCTCTTTCTTTGATTTTCAATAATCTAAGGGTTTGAAAGATGAATTAGTATTAATATTTTGTTAATAAAGCATGTAGGAGTTTAGAATTACTTAGAAATACTTGGATTAGTCTTACCTTGGCGTGGGAAGGTGACGAGAGGAGAGGAGAGGAGAGGAGAGAAAACTCAACTTAGGGTTTTATGGAAGTGAAAATAGACTTAAATTGTAGAAATTCGTGTTTTAAAGATGAGTTCTGCATTTTTGGGGACTTCATATAACTATAGCATCCCATTATCACTCTCCTAAAGGAATCAAACTTAACCCGAATTTACAAAGTGTAACATTATCCCCCTATCAGGATCATTCGTCCTCGAATGGGAGTCATGCCCTCAAATTTGGCTCTAAGTACAAAATTTTTTAGAAATTTTGCCAGAATTTCCTTTGTAATCAAACGATTCCGGAAAGATAAAATACCACTAACACCCGAACAATAATAACATAGTACTCACAGGAACTCTCATAACTAGAACACTTATCTATAAAAGCAACATACGACTTCATGCCATTAGCCAATACTTGCATAATTCGCAATAACTAGAAGGCTCAGAACATACTTAAAATAGGGAATAAGTGAGTGTATCTCTTCTTCATTTCCTCCTCTACCTCCCAAGTTTCTTCTCCAGTATTATGATTTTGCTATAGGACATTAACAAAAGCTACATCTTTAGTTCTCAACCTCCTAACTTGACGATCTGAGATGTCACACCCCGATCCTACTAGGGTGTGATGGGCACCCGACCCCATAATCGGAGCCGAGCGAACCCGCTGACTCTTATTGCACATATGAACTACGCCGTTTTTTTTTTTTTTTCAACTAGCAATAACATAAATAGCACCATCATGG
The DNA here is from genome assembly GCF_029784015.1 of Lycium ferocissimum. Classification (NCBI taxonomy): domain Eukaryota; kingdom Viridiplantae; phylum Streptophyta; class Magnoliopsida; order Solanales; family Solanaceae; genus Lycium; species Lycium ferocissimum. The sequence goes on along the minus strand of NW_026715243.1, from coordinate 165,637 downwards.
ACATAGGCTAATAAGCTTTACTATCATACTATACAGCGACGGGGACAATCAGGAGTACAAGTAGCTACTGTACATATCTGTCTACGAGCCTCTAAACATAGTAAACATATACATAGGGGGGGCCGAGTACTGCCGGGCCCGAATATGTACACTAAAAGTAGTACCAAGGAACTGGGCTCCGAAACAACTGGAGCGCTGCAAAATGCTGCTGAGAGAACTCCTAGGGATCAACTCCGGCTATCTGCTGACCTGCGCGGCATGAAACGCAGCGCCCACATGAAGGGGCGTCAATACGAATAGTGTACCGAGTATGTAAGACATAGAAAATAACATAAACAAGAGCATAGATTGTAAATAACAACATCGAGGGGTCATGGATATATATACTTTGAGATAAGAATGTAACTTTTGTGCATAGGAACGCCCTTTTCAGGCCGGATATCATGCATGCTCGTTTTTCCTTTTTGAAAACAAAACATTTCTTTTCATAGGCATAGCAAGTAGAATTTATATCGTATCATAATGTATCATAGCATAGCATAGTATATCATAGTATCATAGCATAGCATAGTATATCATAGTATCATAGCATAGCATAGTATATCATAGTATCATAGCATAGCATAGTATATCATAGTACCGAATATATCGGCTCGCCCACATAGTATAATTCGCGTCCGGCATCCCGCGTCCGGGATGATATCAAGTCAAGTACGGATACATGCACCGTGAGTAACCCAACGCTATGGCATAGCTCGCTCTTTTTCCCCAGTTTTCCCCAAATACATTTTTTTATACACATAAATATATATATCATAGCATGCAGGGGAGCCCAAGAAAATCGTGTATCCATCGGAGTGACATAAGGTCGGGAACCTCCGATTATATTATAGGGTAATTAAGGGCGCTTATCTCACCTTGAAGGGATGATTAATATAAGGCGAGACTATTAGTGGAGAGCAATTTCATGAGAAAGTATAACATAGGATCATAGGGCATCGTTTGTGTACTTAGAATCTTTGAAGGAAAACACTATTCATGAGTAGAGCCGAGGATTCAAGAATAGCTTAACGTTCTCATCTCGGCACTAGAATCATAGACTTGGGACCTTTGATCGTAGAATCATCATTTTTTTCCATCATGGAGTCATAGTCGTTGTCTTAGTTATTAAGGCTTGCAATAATGTAAAACTTAGTTTTTGGAGAAAACGAGTATTTTGGAAAACATTTGTAAATTTTTAGGAAGGAAAATCATGTTTTGAAATCAAGGGATTAGTTAAAGCAACTATGATTTAGTAGTTAAAATAATAACCAAAAACTTTCCTTAGTTATTAAATGAAAATAAGTCAAAGGGGACAATAGGGAAGAATTCGGAAATAGTGGGCCCACCTCGGGTCAAATGAGGCGGCATATCAAATTTACGTATATTACAATTCATGGCGTCACTTGGGAGGGTCTTAGGGTGATCGAGTCCTATTTGTGTAAGTTCGGATGTCCAAGAAGTTTTTCCAACATTTTATGCAAGTTCTAATTCAATTCTACTTTGAATGAATAGTAACTATTTTCAATCTTAGATTCCGAGAAAAGGAATGGTCCTCGGGACACGTAGTCGACTTAGTACGTCTAAGACATGCCATAGAAAGAAGGGTGAAGCCTTACATACCTCGTTTCGCTCCTTATGGCACTCCAAATTCAAACTCCAACTTCGCCAAAATCTACAAATTGGTCATGGTTACCAAACACAATTAGTGCCTTTAGGATTGAGTTCTTAAAACAACACTTGGCTACCGAAATTTCGGCAGCACTTCCTTTGTAAATACATCATTCCCCAAAGTCATCTTAGCCAATTCTCATCAACAACAATCCGGGAATTCAACCCGGCCAAACTATCAATCATAATATCGCAACCATATTAACAATTTCCAATTTCCATCCAAAATACATTCTAACAACTTAATCAATATACTACTTCCATCAAGGCTTCCAACTCCAATGAAAACAATAACAACCTACTAATTCATATACCAACAATATCATACAAGTCTCATTATCTTCCATGCATGCAAGATTCATTATATTCCATTTACATGGACTTTACATAACAAGTCTCCAATTTCTACAACTTCACAAGATTAATAGGCATTCATTAGCAACATAGTTTCCACAACATAACAACAACCAAAACACTAGATAAAATTGACTCATTTCCTTCCACACAACACCACAACCACACGGCCAACATCAACCATACACAACTACATCTTCTCCAAAATCATTCAATTTCCATTAGCAACATAGTATTGACAATAATAACAACCAAACACTAGATAATATAATTAAAACATGATTTCCACACACACACATATACATCACACCCCACGGCCACACTTCCATCTTCCTCCTTCCACGAATTTCAGCCACTTTCCTACACACTACACATGCATAAAATCATTCATAACATGCAAGAAAGGTTCAAACCTTACCTTTTCTTCAATTCTTCACTTGGCTAGAATTTTCAACTATATGAATATAAGTTATTCTTGCTCCAACAACCTCTTCAACTTGCCAAGACCCTTTTAATGAATTGTTTAGCTAGGAGAAACAAGTTGGAAGCTTTCTCTCTTTCTCTTTCTTTTTTTTTTCCTCGGTTTTTCTCTCTTTTTTTCTCTATGGCCGAAAGCCACCTTGCTTTCTCTCCTCTCTTGTTTTCTTGAAACTTCTTGAATTATGAAGAATAATAGAGATGGTCATCCTTTTAATCACATGAATTTTTAATCCCACATGGGCTTTGGGCCATAACCTTGGCCGGTTGGGCCTCTCTCTTCTCTTAAAAAATTCCAAGCCCAAAAATGTTTTTCTTATGACAAATTGTAATTCAAGTCCATTCCTTGTAGTTCATGCAACTATTTTCCAATTTCCAAATTTACCCTTCGTCTTCCTCCATAATTCCACGAGGCATATTGCGAGTTTTCCTTTATGCCCTTGACCTTTCTTAACAATTCCGCTTCTAAATGCTTCATAAACCATTCATATGCTTAACAACTTAAAAATAGGACCTTGCTCGTCGTCCTCCCGCAATTGTCTTGAATCATCCGAACGCACAAAATGCGGGATATAACATCCTCCCCCCCTTTAGAACATTCGTCCTCGAATGTTAAACTGGCCTCATAGTGTATTATGACACTTTGGGGAGGTCTCCTTTTCATGCTAGTCTAATCCGTCCCAACCTACCCGACTTCTATCGAGTTTCCAACCCAATACGCTCAGTGATATAAGGCGCGATATATGTATATAACATTGTAAAACCTAAATTAGTCGATACATATATATATAATAGAAGAATACTAGTAATATACCCGGCACGGAGTCGGGGATGGCTCGATCCTGTCGGTCGCCTACTACTCTCGTGGGGCCGAGCCCTACTTCGCCACGTCGAGATGGGCGATCGCGCATAAAATGACCCTAGCACGATAGCAAACATCCGTACCCGCGCGACACGGCCCCGCATGTAATCTACGGCACCGAAGGCATCGTGGTACGGGTGGTCTTCTGCGGCTAGACTCACCGCCATACCGGGGACCCAAAACTCCATAGCCCTGACCTAACCCGGCGGGCTGAGCTTGATCTCTATCATACCTCCGCGGGCAATCGCGCATCACATGGCCAATCTGACCACAAACAAAGCAAGCTCCTGTGTCCAAATAACACTGTCCAGAGTGTGGCCTGTCACATCGCGCGCACCGCGGTGGGGGTAGCCCCGCATCGCGAAGTCGGCTCTGTGCCGGACCCCAAAACTCGGCACTCCGATCCGGTCCCGAATGCTCAAAATACTCCCCGTACCGTCCCCTTCGTACTCCCTTCTAGTCCTTTTTCTGCGACCCCCATCACCAAATTCCATGCCCTGTTGGTGAGCCTGAGTGGCTACTATTTGAGTTAGCAGAAGGACAGCCTGTCTCAGCTCCTGAATTGAAGCCTCAGGTGGGGGAACTGGAGGTGCTGGGACTGGAATGGGAGCTCCTTCTTGCTCCCCTAACATCGGCGGAGTGCGAACAGCACGAGAGGTGGCCTCGTTATAGGACTCACCCTCCTCAATATTTACCGACCTCCGCCTTTCGTCGCTATCTTACCCTTCTCGACGGCCGTTACTCTCATCTTCACAAGCGTTGCGAAAATGTAACAAGGATTAGAAATAGGAAAATCTCTTATTATAGCTCTATCGCACGATCTAGGATACAAGGAAGGTCAAATTTCCTAAATGCCTGCCGACCTCCTCGTCTATAAGTGTGGCGCGCTACACACCCATAAACAGGACTCTGCTGGACACGGCTCGTAGACAAACTCCTAGGACCGACCCTTGCTCGATACCACTTTGTCACACCCCGATCCTACTAGGGTGTGATGGGCACCCGACCCCATAATCGGAGCCGAGCGAACCCGCTGACTCTTATTGCACATATGAACTACGCCATTTTTTTTTTTTTTTTTCACTAGCAATAACATAAATAGCACAATTATGAACATAGACTAATAAGCTTTACTATCATACTATACAGCGACGGGGACAATCAGGAGTACAAGTAGCTACTGTACATATCTCTGTCTACGAGCCTCTAAACATAGTAAACATATACATAGGGAGGGCCGAGTCTTGCCGGCCCGAATATGTACACTAAAAGTAGTACCAAGGAACTCGGGCTCCGAAACAACCGGAGCGCCGCAAAATGCTTTTGAGAGAACTCCTAGGGATCAACTCCGGCTATCTCGGCCGACCTCGCGGCATGAAACGCGAGCGCCCACATGAAGGGGCGTCGGTACGAATAGTGTACCGAGTATGTAAGACATAGAAAATAACATAAACAAGAGCATAGATTGTAAATAACAACATCGAGGGGTCATGGATATATATATACTGAGATAAGAATGTAACCTGTGCATAGGAACGCCCTTTTCAGGCCGGATATCATGCATGCTCGTTTTTCCTTTTTGAAAACAAAACATTTCTTTTCATAGGCATAGCAAGTAGAATTTATATCGTATCATAATGTATCATAGCATAGCATAGTATATCATAGTATCATAGCATAGCATAGTATATATCATAGTATCATAGCATAGCATAGTATATCATAGTATCATAGCATAGCATAGTATATCATAGTACCGAATATATCGGCACTGCCCACATAGTATAATTCCCGCGTCCGGGCATCCCGCGTCCGGGATGATATCAAGTCAAGTACGGATACATGCACCGTGAGTAACCCAGCGCTCATAGCGCTCTGCCCTTTTCCCCAGTTTTCCCCAAATACATTTTTTTATACACATAAATATATATATCATAGCATGCAGGGGAGCCCAAGAAAATCGTGTATCCATCGGAGTGACATAAGGTCGGGAACCTCCGATTATATTATAGGGTAATTAAGGGCGCTTATCTCACCTTGAAGGGATGATTAATATAAGGCGAGACTATTAGTGGAGAGCAATTTCATGAGAAAGTATAACATAGGATCATAGGGCATCGTTTGTGTACTTAGAATCTTTGAAGGAAAACACTATTCATGAGTAGAGCCGAGGATTCAAGAATAGCTTAACGTTCTCATCTCGGCACTAGAATCATAGACTTGGGACCTTTGATCGTAGAATCATCATTTTTTTCCATCATGGAGTCATAGTCGTTGTCTTAGTTATTAAGGCTTGCAATAATGTAAAACTTAGTTTTTGGAGAAAACGAGTATTTTGGAAAACATTTGTAAATTTTTAGGAAGGAAAATCATGTTTTGAAATCAAGGGATTAGTTAAAGCAACTATGATTTAGTAGTTAAAATAATAACCAAAAACTTTCCTTAGTTATTAAATGAAAATAAGTCAAAGGGGACAATAGGGAAGAATTCGGAAATAGTGGGCCCACCTCGGGTCAAATGAGGCGGCATATCAAATTTACGTATATTACAATTCATGGCGTCACTTGGGAGGGTCTTAGGGTGATCGAGTCCTATTTGTGTAAGTTCTGATGTCCAAGAAGTTTTTCCAACATTTTATGCAAGTTCTAATTCAATTCTACTTGAATGAATAGTAACTATTTTCAATCTTAGATTCCGAGAAAAGGAATGGTCCTCGGGACACGTAGTCGACTTAGTACGTCTAAGACATGCCATAGAAAGAAGGGTGAAGCCTTACATACCTCGTTTCGCTCCTTATGGCACTCCAAATTCAAACTCCAACTTCGCCAAAATCTACAAATTGGTCATGGTTACCAAACACAATTAGTGCCTTTAGGATTGAGTTCTTAAAACAACACTTGGCTACCGAAATTTCGGCAGCACTTCCTTTGTAAATACATCATTCCCCAAAGTCATCTTAGCCAATTCTCATCAACAACAATCCGGGAATTCAACCCGGCCAAACTATCAATCATAATATCGCAACCATATTAACAATTTCCAATTTCCATCCAAAATACATTCTAACAACTTAATCAATATACTACTTCCATCAAGGCCTTCCAACTCCAATGAAAACAATAACAACCTACTAATTCATATACCAACAATATCATACAAGTCTCATTATCTTCCATGCATGCAAGATTCATTATATTCCATTTACATGGACTTTACATAACAAGTCTCCAATTTCTACAACTTCACAAGATTAATAGGCATTCATTAGCAACATAGTTTCCACAACATAACAACAACCAAAACACTAGATAAAATTGACTCATTTCCTTCCACACAACACCACAACCACACGGCCAACATCAACCATACACAACTACATCTTCTCCAAAATCATTCAATTTCCATTAGCAACATAGTATTGACAATAATAACAACCAAACACTAGATAATATAATTAAAACATGATTTCCACACACACATATACATCACACCCCACGGCCACACTTCCATCTTCCTCCTTCCACGAATTTCAGCCACTTTCCTACACACTACACATGCATAAAATCATTCATAACATGCAAGAAAGGTTCAAACCTTACCTTTTCTTCAATTCTTCACTTGGCTAGAATTTTCAACTATATGAATATAAGTTATTCTTGCTCCAACAACCTCTTCAACTTGCCAAGACCCTTTTAATGAATTGTTTAGCTAGGAGAAACAAGTTGGAAGCTTTCTCTCTTTCTCTTTCTTTTTTTTTTCCTCGGTTTTTCTCTCTTTTTTTTCTCTATGGCCGAAAGCCACCTTGCTTTCTCTCCTCTCTTGTTTTCTTGAAACTTCTTGAATTATGAAGAATAATAGAGATGGTCATCCTTTTAATCACATGAATTTTTAATCCCACATGGGCTTTGGGCCATAACCTTGGCCGGTTGGGCCTCTCTCTTCTCTTAAAAAAATTCCAAGCCCAAAAATGTTTTTCTTATGACAAATTGTAATTCAAGTCCATTCCTTGTAGTTCATGCAACTATTTTCCAATTTCCAAATTTACCCTTCGTCTTCCTCCATAATTCCACGAGGCATATTGCGAGTTTTCCTTTATGCCCTTGACCTTTCTTAACAATTCCGCTTCTAAATGCTTCATAAACCATTCATATGCTTAACAACTTAAAAATAGGACCTTGCTCGTCGTCCTCCCGCAATTGTCTTGAATCATCCGAACGCACAAAATGCGGGATATAACATGAGATTTGCACAGGTTCTTCTTCATAAGACAACCCCTGCTTAACTTTAATCTCTTCATGAGTCAAGATATGAGAAGGATCAGGTTTATACTGCCTTAACATGAAAATGTAAAACACGGGATGAAGCATAGACATCTCGGATCGTAACGTCAACCCGTAATCTACCTTCCCAATTCTTCTCAAAATTTCATAAGGGATAATAGAACGAGGACAAAGCATTTCCTTTGTACCAAACCGCATTACTCCCTTCATTGGTGACACTTTCAAGATAACTTGTAACCAACAACAAATTCTAGTTCCCGATGCATCATGTACCTATAAGACTTCTATTGACTCGGAGCTGTCTTGAGTCGTTGCACAATGAGTTTCACATTCTCAATCACTTCGTGAACCGAGTCAAGACCCAATAGTTCTACTTCAGTAGGTTAAAACCACCCAATTGGCCAGCTAAAACGCCTTGCATAATGTGCTTCATAAAGAACCATATGGATACTTCCTTGGTCACTATTATTGTAAGAAAACTCTACAAGAGGTAGAAGCACATCCCAATTGCCTCTAAAGTTAATCACTAAAGTTCGTAACATATCTTCAAAAGTTTGTATAGTCCTCTGTTCCTGCCCGTCTGCCTAAGGATGGAAGGAAATTCTCAAATTTACACGAGTTCCAAGACCCTCTTGGAATGATTTCCAGAAATGAGCATTGAATTACATACCTTTGTCAGATATGATGGATGACGGAATCCATGTAATACGAATATCTTCATCAAATATAACTTTGCATAACTCACTGCATTAACTGTCGTCTTTATAGCAAATGAAATATGCTGACTTTGTCAATCTGTCCACAATCACCCAAATAGAGTCAAATCTAGCCTTCGTGCGGGGTAAAACAAGGGCAAAGTCCGTGTTGGACAGCTCCAACTACCATTGAGGTATCTCTATATTCTGAGCCAACTCATGTTATATTCCGCATTTCGTGAAATGGGATGTTCTGAGTCAATTGCGAAAAGCTAACGACAGGGTTATTTTCCAACTTTGTTTTAAGGTACAAGTCGTTTATGATTTTATTGGATGGAAGTATTAAAGAGAATTTGGGGTTAAAAATGAATTTTGCAAAGTTAAAAGTTCATGAAATTAGAGGCCAAGGTGGAGTGGGCCATAGGGCCACATGTGTTTATTATTTATGGAAGCATAAGGTGATAATTAAATCATCTTTATCATTTCCACTTAAGGAAATTTCTAGAAAATTAGAGAAAAAGGGAGAAAGGAAAAAGAAGGGGAAAAACGGCCAAGAGGCACATGATTAGTCATGTGCCTATAACTATATATATATGTACAAGTGAGGAAGACATGAGGCTTATTCATTATTTTGCAAGCCAAGAGAATTCAAGAAAGATAGAGGAAAAAAGAGAGAGGGGGTTCGGCGAAGAAGGCTGGCCGAACAGCCCTTATGGAATTTGATTAGAAAAAAATTATGTTCTTCAAGATTTTTAACCCCTTGGAAGGTGTATAACGACGTGGTGGAGTCGTTGGAGTAGTAAGAACAAGTGTTGGTTCAAGGTTCAACTCATGACCAACTTGAAGAAACTAAGTAAAAGAGGTAAGATTCAATCTTATTTTTATATGTTATGGATGGTTGTGCATGTTGTAGTAGGTGGAAGTAAATGAAATTCATGAAAGTATGGAGGTTGAAGTGTGGCCGTGTGTGTGTATGTGTGTGTGGCCGTGTGTAGTGTGTGTGTGTAGGAGTGGAGAGTTAGTTGAATCTAGCATGTTTGGGTGTTGTTGTAATGTGTAGAAAATGAATGAAACTCATGAGATCACATATGTGGATGTTGAGCCGTGACTAGGGCTGTTTGGTATGCAAGAAATGAACTAATGTTATCTAGTATTTGGTTATCGTCGTTATGAATTTACGATGGTAAACGAAGGTTTAATGATTCATGTTAAAATGGTAGTTGTTGCGGGCTGTTTTGGAAATTACTATGATTCTAATATAGATTTTTGTGTTCATGAGAATGACGATTGCTAACATGCGGAATGTTGATATAGTTTATGAATTTGAAAGAGAAAAGTGTGTTGTTATTGTTTTAGTTGAGTTGGAAGGTTTCGGGTAAGGTTGGATGTTGGTTTGGACATCTTGAATTGCCTATCGATATTGTTATTATGATTGTTGGTATTGTTGTGATAATTTGGCCGAGTTGAATTCTCGGGGTTGTTGGATTTATAGGGGAGATGCTGCCGAAATTTCCGTAGATAAAGTGATGGCTTGGAATTGGGTTCTTTAATGCTTATGGCTAATATCGGGTGTCTAATGACATTATTGTGGATCGTGAGAAGCCGGGACGCAAGTTTGGATTAGTTTAGAGGGCGGCCAAGGTATGTAAAGCTCACCTTTCTTTCTTTGGCATGCCTTAGTGTAAATAGGCTATGATATGATCCCCGAGGTAATTCTACTCCTCCGATCCGAGCATGTTCATGATCCTTATTTGCTTCTTATATCCGTATTCGTAATGTAGTTAAATTATGGTCCTTACGCTTTTGTATGACTAAATATGAATATGTATAGAAAGACTTTGTTTGTAAAAGAGTCTGTAACTACGAATGTCCATAACTTTCGTAGATGGAACCGGATGGCCTTGAAACCTTCGTAGGAAGTTTTGTAAGGTGTAATGACCTTAAACCTCCATAGGCGGGCTCGGATCGGTTTGATGATTTTCCGTGGGCCCGCAAGATATTCTTTTGCATAGTTCTAACAACTTGTTAAAAAGAACTTAATATGACTGTTATTCCGACACTTGAGTATGCTTACTTAGTTATCCGTTAAGTCTGTATGAGGATTTTTATACATATGATTCTGATACGTAACTATGATGACCAACATTTTATTTGACAAGTCCCGAGTGACCTCCGAAAGAAATCGAATTTAACTATGACTAGTGGCTTGGTTTTTAAATGATAGTCCGGTTTGATTGTTCTATGGAATCTGTGAATATGTAAGAAATGAGAATTCGTCTGCATATGATTTTGATACGTAACTATGATGGATAAAGTTTTATTTGATATGTTTCCGAGTAACGTTCGGAAGGAACTTGATCTGACTATTGCTTTGGCTTGTAAATGATAATTCGTTTGATTATTCTATGGAATCTGTATGAATGTTTCGAATGGCATATAGATCCCACGATTCTAACTCGTGCACATTTTTGCTATTCCTTCGCCGAGCCCCTCCGGTACTATCGTGCGCACAATGCGATTTTTGCCTTTCTCGAATCAATGAAAATCAGCAACATATAGTAACATATAGAACTTATAATACAACGCATAATAACTCGTCGCTTACATAGCCGCTTACATAACCGACATCTTATACCCACGACACGTTCGCAAAGTCTCTAACACGAACATGATACCATAACATAATACTTTGACTCGGCGCACTCAAAGACGGAGCAACCGGAGCTCGCCAATCCCGCTGGAACATCTCCTACTAATATCTTCACGCACACAGGGTGTACCGCGCGGCATGAAACGCAGCCCCCGAAGAAAGGGGGGTCGGTGACGGAATATGTACCGAGTATGTAAAGCATGAAATGTAGTAAGCGGATCACACCGAAGTAAAGAGTACGGAAAAATCATAAGACTTGCCTTTTGAAAACATTTGTCATACATATACATATATCGGTAGATAAAATCATATCAAAATCGTATCATATCGTAATATACGTATCGTCATATAAAATCATCATACATATATACCGTACCCGGCCCTCTAGTGAGGGACTCGGTGAGTAAATCATATCATAATCATGTCATCATGCCATCATATATATATATACATACCGTACCCGGCCCTCTAGTGAGGGACTCGGTGAATAACGTGTCCCGCCCCGCTAGCAAGGGACTCGGTATGCCATCCCGGCCGCCATCTCCATCTCATCACATCATCATATACATATATATATATATATATATATATATATATATATATATATATATATATATATATATGGCCCTCTAGTGAGGGACTCGGTGAACAATGCAGAGAAGTTGCACGAATGCGTACCCGGCCCGGGACTCGGTGAAAGATGCATTGAGCTTGCACGAGCAGAGTAGTGAGAAACCATATACATATAAATCATTTCCAAAGACTCAATGGAGTAATCATAATGAATCGTCATTCGAAAATTCGGACAATAGTTATATCAAAAAGCTTTCGGACATTATTCGGAAACATATCGTATATCATAAGCATAACAGAGTATCATAAAGATCATAATCATATGTCAAATCAATCCGAGTCTGCCTCGGAACGTTACGGACATTAGTCATTATGGAACTTCCTACAAGCATATCGAAGCGATCCGAGCCTTTCTGTGAAAGTTACGGACGTTCGTAGTTTCGGAATCATTTAAGAATAAAACTCTTTTGAAAACATAACTTTCATGAAATTTTCGACATTTAGTCATACAAAAACGTAAAGATCATAATTCGATTACATTAAGGATATGAACATCAAGAAAACAAATAAGAATCATAAGCATGCTCGGATCGCGAGGATAGAATTACCTCGAAACTCGTGTCATAGCTTACTTACACTAAGACATGCCAAAAAAAAGAAAGGTGAGCTTTACATACCTTAGCCGCTTCTTAAGCTAATCCGGACTTACGTCTCGACTTCCCACGATCTACAATAACATTGATAGGCATCGAACATTAGCCATAAACATCGAAGAATCCAATTCCAAGCCATTACTTTTTCTACGAAATTTCGGCAAAGATTTCCCCTATAAATTGGACAACCCCCGAGAATTCAACTCGGCCAAATATTCAACAACAATACCAACAACCACATCAACAATATCCATAAATGATTCAAAACGCATTCTAACATTAATAATTCCTTTCTATACACATTCGACACAACATTTCATATTTATATTCAAATAAACTACATACGATCAATTCAACACCAACGCTCACATATTCGATTACCAATCCGCAACCTTTCAATCAAAATTTAAGAACATTCCAAACAATATGCCATGGAACCCGTAATCACCAATTTCCATAGGGACGACGACAATACGTTTCTTTCTTCCAAATTCATCAATGACACCAATAATCCATACATTCACAACATTATTTTCATAAATTCAAGAAAGCATACTATAACCACATTCCCTTCCAATTCAGCCCACGCAATTACAACTTCAATCTTGAATCATTAAGTCTTCATTTTACATTATAAAATTCACAACGACACCAACCAAACACTAAATGAATTTAATTCATCATTCATATACATATGACCTACACACGGCCCCAACAACATCCACACTTCAATTTAAATCGTTCAACTTTCATTCACATCACATAATCCACAACACAACAACCAAATTACACTAAATAAAAGTAGTCCCTCATTCCTACACACCACCACACATGCACGGCCAACACACACACACGGCCCATCCCAACATCCATATTTTCATGCTTTTTCATTCATTTCTACATTACAACATGCCACAAACCATTTATAACATATAAAAGAAAAGATTGAACCATACCTTCTTCATCCCACTTCATCTTTCGGCTAGAATTGGCAAATTGCAAGAAAGAATATTTTGCTGTCCCAACAATTACTCCATGTGTAAGGGCCTTTAATTGGTATGAAAACTAGAAGAAAATAATTTTTCATGATAAAATTTCTTGGCTCTCTCTTGATTCACCCATGGCCGAATGGCCTTCCCCTATTTTTCTCCATATTTCATGAACTTTCTAGGCAAGAAATGATGAATTGATTTTCATTATCATCTATATATATATATAAATATTTATATATATATGGACTATGGCCCACATGGCCATTTTTTTCATGAAATAAAATTTCCAAGACTTCACTTTTGGTCCCAAATTTTCATGAAATGTCTAACTTCCCATAATTCATTTTTTTGGTCCCATATTTCATAAAATATTAGTTTTCCATAATTCCACTTTTACCCCAAATTTTCCTTAATATCTCCATCCCATGAAATCATAAGCAACTTATGTCATAAAACAAAATCGAAGAAAATAACCTTGTCTTTAACTTGTCGCAACTAACTTAAAATATTCCGACATACAAAATGCGAGATATAACATCCTTCCCCCTTTAGAACATTCGTCCTCGAATGTTCAACTAGTCGTATAGGGTCTTAAGGATCTCGAGGGGGGGGGGGGGAGGGAATTCCTTTACCATAACATGCAATCTCATTTACCAATCATATTTCTCTTCCATTATCCTCCACGATGCCTTAACGCAAGTCATTTCACACAACCTTTCGCCTTACATTAGTGTAATAAGGTTCCGCCACGAGTTAAGCCTTAACTTCTTGTCAAGCTTACGTCTTTAGACACAATACCTTCTTGCCTTACCGATGTATTATTTCGCCGTAGCAAAATAGTCGTTTCCCGCTTTGACCATTATCGGCCGATACATCTCGGGTATCAACTTTTTCTTGTGGCGATTCGATCTTTGAAATCTTCTTTAATTGTTACATTTACCTTTTTCCCCTTGCTTTAATCCGATCTTGCTATCGTTAATTTGCTCGGTCTTGTTCTCATATGATGTTGTAATCTTTACCCGAATATACGAAGGGGGTCAAATTATTCTAAATCGCCTCAACGTTGTTTCGCTAATTCTTATGTTTCACCTTATCTTTGCCTCTTCCCTCCTACCACCAGCACCGGAATACATTTTGGTTCAACCATAAGCATGTCTTGTTCGTTCTCAGTACTAGTTCCACTTCGGTAATTTATCTTAACCCATCCTAACATCCTTTCTTAGTGCACCCAAAATTCTCGTAACCATGTTGCTATTACTGAATCCCAACTTTTTCTCGTTAAGCATTTATTTGGTCTCACCTCCAGTGCATAAATATTCATAGCTAACATGACTACCCTTGCACGACCTGCGTATTTAATTTTCATCACGATCGTTCCTTTTCCTGGTTCGTACTATTTCACACCTTACTTCCGTGCTTGCATTTGCTAGGAGTCTATCTCGTCATACTCCTTTTTCCCTGCTTTTCTTACTTTCTACCATAGGAAATTTTCTACTGCTAGCGACCACTCTATTGCCTACATCTTAACCTCTGATCCGTATAGCCGTACTACCTTTCACCATGTCCCCGTAAGCTATTCATTACTTTCCTTTGGCGTATTCCCTCTTTAAATCTCCATTTCTTAACATCATGTTATTCCGGATACTTACAATTAATTCTCGCGCCATCTCGATTATTACCTTGACTTCTCCATCCCTTTACGCTAGCTTTTCGATCTCCCTAGCTTGTCTCAAAGAAAGAACTTTACCGCGGCCCACGCATTCGTATCCAGGACATTGTCACGTCGATTGTCTTCGTCTAACACTTGTATCTCTCTCCCTCGCTTCCCCCCTTTAGGGGTGTACTTATACTATCGCCCAATTTTACTTTGCCCTAAATCCGTATTTCCAATCTCAATTAAGCGATACTTTTATCCCGACATTTTGGTTCCCGTTGCCGTTCGTTTACTCACTTTCTTTCTTTTCCAAATGTCGTTGCACTAACACTTTCCAAGCTTAACTTGTAGTGAAAACAACATCAGCTTGCCTTGTAACATTTGCACTCTTTATATATTTTTTCCACTTGAACCTTGTTATTCTGTCCAATTAATGCCTTCCATATACCGCCACGTTGATTACCGGAATACATATATCCGCTGATCTAACCATGTACAGGATATCCTGCGCATACCTATGTACACATATAGTCCCTACTATCTTGCTTACAAGATATCTCCAAACACTATTCCAATTCACCCTAATCCTAGAACTGCGATGTACCTTCTTCCTCTTTATCGGTCTAATTTGCCTCGTTCTGCGTGACCTCGTAGGGTTTCTGCCCACTCCTCGGACTCTTAATTTTTCCTTAAGTCACTCTAACTCCTCATTTACTTCTCGCGTCTGAGTTTGTAGAACTTTCAGAAAACTTCCCAGGGGGTCACCCATCCCAGGATTTCTCTCGCTTCAAAGACGCTTAACTGTGAAACTTCGATGAAATACGATGCCTTAACGCCCGTATAATCGCGTCCACCTCATCGCATGACCTCCATCACGTGATCCGGAGTAAGTCGAAGTCTTAACGGATTTCGAAGCGCTCTTATAGCATAATTACTATTTTACCCCTCCTTTGGTCCTCGGTATTCGCCGTTCACCTGCGGATATAATTACTTTTCGTCCTGAACTTTCAGGTCGCCGATGGCGACGAGCTCACTTTGATCGTCATTACTTATAGATGCCTGGTTACCGGCCCTTGAATTTCTGCTCCCATTTTACTCCACTCTTCATCTTTTCTATAACCGGGTTCACATTCCCGTCACTTATAGTACTCGTGTCCTTAGCTACACATGTCATGATCTACTATTATACTGTTATCTCGCTCTCTTCCTATTTTCTCCTTCCGATTACCCTTTCTTTTCTTACGCTCACTATCATTTTCACTGTTATATAACCCTTATTCCGGGCTTTCCTTACAGAACTTGATAAGTTTCGCTTATTCGCTCTATGGTTCACTTTTCTGTTTCACACTTACTTTTATATTCTGGCTACGTAGACCATGTCATAGCTTTAGCCGCTTTCTAATTAGGCTTTACTTATTTCATAACAATCTTCTCGCTATACTCATATTACATCCCGTTCGTAATCAATCCGATAATATAACCCTTCTTAATTCCTTTTTCCCTTTTCGATCCACTTTATCCTTATCGCTTCACGAGTTGTCTTATTAGTACTTTCATGCCCGTCGTAATTCTTTTCCCCTACGCTCTTGTCTTAATCGTACTATTACTTCTTTTAACTATAAGCGCGTCATAATTCGTCCCTACTTGTTATTCAACGGTTGCCTTAATTAACATTTCATCAAAATTTACCAAATTCCCTTCGAATCATCTCTTAGGATTACAAGTCTTTTCCCAATTCTTTTCACCGTGTCGATATCGAACTTCTAATTATGGTTATCCCAAATTCCGCAATTAACCTTCTTTCTCGGTGTCGGCCGTACTCGTAACTTAGTCAATCAATTTTTTTTTTCATTACTATTGGCACGACCTTCCGAGACATATTACAAATCTATATCTCATTTTCACTTTATTTCTGGGGAAATTTCGGCAGAGTTTCCTCTGTAACTGTTACTATCTCAAAACCTGTACACAGGAAATACCAACAATGCCTCACAGGGCCAACATATATATATATATATATATATATATCATATCACGGCCTCACAGGGCTCCCAACATCATCGACGGCACAAAAATAATAAACATACCTTGTATGCCCAACTCAATCAAAGCACCGTTACACTTTCTTGTTTACTTTCCTTTTTAATCTCAACTTGTATTTCAATCGTACTTCGATATCTTACCTGACATATGTCTTGCATACCTTTGCTTACCTGCGTACTTCGTAGCCTCCAATATCGTTAATCGCTTTCTTCCATCGATGCCTTTCTCCTCCGCTGAAGTCAAAGGTTAGTGTCGAAATCTCATTTCCTATAACTTGGCTCTACGGCACGATCTAAGATGTCAAAGAAGAGTAACCATCCTAGATGCCCCGTAGCCTCTCGTTTATAAATGTGGCGCGCTTCACACCATAAACGTGGACTCTACCGGACACGACTTTGCGTACAACCCCCAAGACGAACCGCTCGATACCAATTTGTCACACCCTAATTTCGTTAGGGCGTGATGGGCACCCGACCCTTATTTAGGGCCGAGCGAACCCGCCGACTCACATAACTACTCATAATCACGCCGGCTCTCAAATCATAACACAAATACATAATGAAAATTTTTTCGAAGAATAATATGCTTTTTTTTTTTTTTGCCTTTCTCGAATCAATGAAAATCGTAACATATAGAAACATATACAACTTATAATACAATGTGTAATAACACATCGGCTTACATAGCCGCTTACATAACCGACATCTTATACCCACGACACTCGTTCGCAAAGTCTCTAACACGAAACATGATACCATAACATAATACTTTGACTCGGCAAAGCACTCCGAGCAACTGGAGCTCGCCAATCCCGCTGGAACATCTCCTACTAATATCTTCAGCTCACCAGGTGTACCGCGCGCATGAAACGCAAATTTCGAAGAAAGGGGGTCAGTACGGAATATGTACTGAGTATGTAAAGCAAGAAATGTAGTAAGCGGGATCACACTGAGATAAAGAGTACAGAAAATCATAAGACCCGCCTTTTGAAAACATTTGTCATACATATACATATATCGGTAGATAAAATCATATCATAATCGTATCATCATATTATCGTACATATATACCGTACCCGGCCCTCTAGTGAGGGACTCGGTGAGTAAATCATATCATAATCATGTCATCATGCCATCATATATATATATACATACCGTACCCGGCCCTCTAGTGAGGGACTCGGTGAATAGCGTGTCCCGGCCCCGCTAGCAAGGGACTCGGTATGCCATCCTGGCCGCCATCTCCATCTCATCACATCATCATATATATATATATATATATATATATATATATATATATATATATATATATATATATAGCGTACCCGGCCCTCTAGTGAGGGACTCGGTGAACAATGCAGAGAAGTTGCACGAATGCGTACCCGGCCCGGGACTCGGTGAAAGACATATTGAGCTTGCACGAGCAGAGTAGTGAGAAACCATATGCACATAAATCATTTCCAAAGACTCAATGGAGTAATCATAATGAATCGTCATTCGAAATTCGGACAATAGTTATATCAAAAAGCTTTCGGACATTACTCGGAAACATATCGAATATCATAAGCATAACAGAGTATCATAAAGATCATAATCATATGTCAAATCAATCCGAGTCTGCCTCGGAACGTTACGGACATTAGTCATTATGGAACTTCCTACAAGCATATCGAAGCGATCCGAGCCTTTCTGTGAAAGTTACGGACGTTCGTAGTTTCGGAATCATTTAAGAATAAAACTCTTTTGAAAACATAACTTTCATGAAATTTTCGACATTTAGTCATACAAAAACGTAAAGATCATAATTCGATTACATTAAGGATATGAACATCAAGAAAACAAATAAGGATCATAAGCATGCTCAGATCGCGAGAATAGAATTACCTCGAAACTCGTGTCATAGCTTACTTACACTAAGACATGCCAAAAAAAGGAAGGTGAGCTTTACATACCTTAGCCGCTTCTTAAGCTAATCCGGACTTACGTCTCGACTTCCCACGATCTACAATAACATTGATAGGCATCGAACATTAGCCATAAACATCGAAGAATCCAATTCCAAGCCATTACTTTTTCTACCGAAATTTCGGCAAAGATTTCCCCTATAAATTGGACATCCCCGAGAATTTAACTCGGCCAAATATCCAACAACAATACCAACAACCACACCAACAACATCCATAAATGATTCAAAACGCATTCTAACACTAATAGTTCCTTTCTATACAATTCGACAACATTTCATTTATATTCAAATAAACTACATACAATCAATTCAACACCAACGCTCACATATTCGATTACCAATCCGCAACCTTTCAAACAAGATTTAAGAACATTCCAAACAATATGCCATGGAACCCGTAATCACCAACTTCCATAGGGACGACGACAATACGTTTCTTTCTTCCAAATTCATCAATGACACCAATAATCCATACATTCACAACATTATTTTCATAAATTCAAGAAAGCATACTATAACCACATTCCCTTCCAATTCAGCCCACGCAATTACAACTTCAATCTTGAATCATTAAGTCTTCATTTTACATTATAAAATTCACAACGACACCAACCAAACACTAAATGAATTTAATTCATCATTCATATACATATGACCTACACACGGCCCCAACAACATCCACACTTCAATTTAAATCGTTCAACTTTCATTCACATCACATAATCCACAACACAACAACCAAATTACACTAAATAAAAGTAGTCCCTCATTCCTACACACCACCACACATGTACGACACAACACACACGTATACCAACTCATCCCAACATCCATATTTTCATGCTTTTCATTCATTTCTACCTATTACAACACCCACAAACCATTTATAACATATAAAAGAAAAGGTTGAACCATACCTTCTTCATCCCACTCCATCTTTCGGCTAGCTTGGGTTTTGCAAGAAAGAATATTTTGCATGTCCCAACAATTACTCCATGGTGTAGGGGACCCTTTAATTGGTATGAAAACTAGAAGAAAATAATTTTTCATGATAAAATTTCTTGGCTCTCTCTTGATTCACCCATGGCCGAATGGCCTTCCCCTATTTTTCTCCATATTTCATGAACTTTCTAGGCATAGAAATGATGAAGATGATTTTCATTATCATCTTAGCCCCTTAAATATTTAATACATGTGGACTATGGCCCACATGGCCATTTTTTTCATGAAATAAAATTTCCAAGACTTCACTTTTGGTCCCAAATTTTCATGAAATGTCTAACTTCCCATAATTCATTTTTTCGGTCCCATATTTCATAAAATATTAGTTTTCCATAATTCCACTTTTACCCCAAATTTTCCTTAATATCTCCATCCCATGAAATCATAAGCGACTTATGCCTTACAACAAAGCCGGAAAATAACCTTGTCCATAACTCGTCGCAACCAACTTAAAAATATTCCGACGTACAAAATGCGAGATATAACATTACTAACTTCCATATTGATCTTCCATGGAATCTCCCATACTCCTTGAATGATGTTTATCATGGACAGAGAATCTGATTCAATCATTACAGGCACCAGATCATTTTTAATGCAGTATTCAATTCCATCCAATATAGCCACAGATTCTCCGCCGTAATATTTGTTATATCGGCTATTCTTCTTGCCCCAAAGATATATCGTGTTTCCAACATCATCTCTAATGCAGAAAGCAGCTGAACTCAAACCTGGATTACCCCTCGAGGCCCCATCTGTATTGCACTTGAACCAGCTAGCATCACGACCCTTCCATTGCACCATCTTATATCCTACTCTAGGCCTGTAATCCTCCAAATATTTTACCATGTGACGCCAATCATATGGAATATTTCTCAGCCAAGGATATAATGTCTTCACCAGTTGTTGTAAATTGTAGTTGATCCCATTTATCACCTTTATTTTATTCATCTTACCCCCATGCATGATAGTATTTCTTCTCTTCCATAATTGCCAGCATATGAATGTTATACAGCCTACATAACTGACTTGAGTTTTGTAGGACCTTGCATATACCGCCATTGCAATATTGTCTGATGAATCTGAATCCTTAGAACAATTATCCCCACAGCAGCATTATAATATTGCCATATTTCTACTGAAAATTCACCTGTTAAGAATAGATGTTGAACCTGTCTCCTCCGATGAGGGGTTCGAAAGATCTACATCTAGATACAATACTAATATTCATTCTCTTTGGTACATCATCCTTTGGTATTTTGAACTTCCACAATCTCCAAAGGAAGAATGATATTTTGAATGGAACACCTTTGAACCACAATTTTGGAAAGTGAGTTGATATTTGAGCCTTTTTCCTGAGCAAATTCCAAGCACTCCCTACAGTGAAATTTCCTATAGTACTAGCCACCCATCAGGCTTTATTTCTCCTCTGAATGCTCCACTATACTCAACTCTTGTAGAATATGATCACAGACATTAATTGGCGCCTTGTTATGCAATTTACGTGCATCCCAAATTCTCTCGCATTCATGAAGTATGATACCTCTTCAAACGCCGGTGTCAATCTGAAATTCTGGAGGCATTGCCTGTTTGATTGAACCAAGTTTAGTCCAATTATCTTCCCATGTATCACATGCTCCATTTCTAGGTTCCCACCATATCTGTTGATCCACCTGACCCCTTGCTTCTAACATTCTTTTCCACACTTGTGACCCACCTTTCAACTGCATTTCTGTAGGCTTCATCTTCTTGCAATTTTTATTCCGCATGAAGGCTGACCACAATGTATTTGATGTTCTAAATCTCCACCATAATTTGGCAAAAAGGGCCTTAGACACATCATCTAGAGATCTGAATCCTAGTCCTCCTTCTTCTTTTGGTAAACAAACCTTGTCCCAAGAGGACCAATGCCTGCTTTTACCCTCTTCTTTAGTACGCCAATAGAACCTTGCAAAGATTTTATGAAGCTTATTAATAGTATATTTTGTGGGAACAACAGCTGAAAGCATGTATATGGGAATACTCTGAAGCACACTATTGATAAGAACTGCTTTTCCACCAAAAGAGAGCAATTTTCCTTTCCAATTTTGCAGCTTGTTTTTCACCTTCTTGATAAGGTCATTGTAATATACCTTTTTCCTCCTTGCATGAAATATAGGGCATCCCAAATACTTCAATGGAAATTGATCCCTTTTAAAGCCTGTAACTTCGCTCCACAGTTGAGACAAAGATACACCGAATCTTGTGGTACATATAAAAGGCACTTTTGTCTTTATTGATCGGTACCGACCTCGAAATTGCCTCATAATCTGCGTAATCTTTATAATTCTCTTCAATGACTCTCCTTCTACGGATGCAAATATTATAGTATCATCTCGCATAAGCCGATGATTGATATTTTGACTCCGTTTAGGCATGCCATAGCCCACATACTCAAGACCTGTCAAATTAAAATTTAGCGCTTGATAACACCTCCTGATAGGATGAATAGTGCGGTGAAAGTGGATCACCTTGTTTGACACCTCTAGTTGAGCGAAAAATCCTTTGGCCTCGACCATTGAAAAGGATGGAATACCAGTTATTTGCAATCAGCATTCAAATCATGTCAATGATTTGACTAGCAAATCCCATTCTGCTGAGTAACTTTATCAAATATGACCAAGATACTCTATCATAGGCCTTTACCATGTCCAATTTGATCACTACATTTGATGGTTTGCCCCTTTTTCTGATGTCTGTCACAATTTCTTGTGCCAAGAGCACATTCTCAATAATGCTTCTCCCTTGTACAAAGCCTGCTTGATTAATAGATATCAACTCTGGTAGCACAGCTTCCAATCTATCATGAACCACTCTTGACATCACCTTGTTGGTAAAATTACTTAAACTTATAAGTCTTAAGTCTGAGTAACTTTGAACCAACTCCTTCTTTGTTAGTAGAACAAGATTTGTATGAGTAACTGCCTTAGGAAGAGTGTGACCCTGAAAGAAAGCCACCACCATCTTGTATACATCCAAGCTAATAATATCCCAACAAGTCTGATGGAAAATTCCAGGAAAACCATCAGGTCCACTAGCCCTTGATCAACTAAGGTTGAAAATAGTTTTTTTGACTTCATCAACACTAGGCATTTGACACAGTAGATCATTTCTATTTTGATTAATCAAAACAGGAATATGTGACAATAAATTTTCTCCTCTAATTGAATCTTCTTGTGAAAATTGTTGTGTATAAAAGTGCACAGCCTCAGCTGCCATTTGGTCCTCATCCCCAATCCATGAACCATCTGAATTTTGAATTCTTTTGATCTGCAGTTTCTTCCTTCTTCCCTTTACTAGATTATGGAAGAATCTAGTATTTTTGTCACCATCAACAAACCAATCCAGGCTTGATTTTTGTCTCCAGTACGCTTCTTCATAATGCAAGTATCTTTTAGTCTCAGCCTGAGCTTTCTGCAGAACCATTCTATTTACTTGGCTTGGATTTTCTTCAAACAACTCTTTCTTTAATCTCACTATTTCCTCCCTTATGATCAGCTGCTTGAAGATGTCACCAAACACTTCCCTGCTCCATTTGGATAACACCCCTTTCAACTTTTTCATCTTCCATTTGAAGTTTATAAAAGGGTCCTCATGCTCCCAAGTGGACCAATTTCCGCTAATCAGATCCAGAAAGATGCATGTTCTGTCCAAAATGATAGAAATTTAAATGGTCTAAAATGATTCTGATGGTTGTCACCATAAGTACACAAAAGTGGAGCATGATCTGATCCAGTTCTTGCAAGATGTTCCACTTCAATATTTCCAAAATTGTCAAGAAGAGGAGAATTCACCAACATCCTATCCAGTCGCTCAAAAATACATTCTTCATCTACTCTTCCATTCCACTAAGTGAAGGGACTTCCCCTAAACTTTACCTTTTCAAGTTCACAGGAATTTATGCAAAAAGCAAACTCTTCTACATCCTGAGGTTGAATAGGATTACCCCCTATCTTTACTTCATCATTCAAAACCACATTGAAGTCTCCTCCTATCAACCAAGAACAAGTCAAGGTATTGGAAAGATGATAAATATCCTCCCACAACTCTAGCCTTTCGTATGCATTACATTTAGCATATACTAAAGTAGTAATAAGATGTCTTTGATTCAAATCTTGTAAAAATAGCTTTAAAGTAATGTAACAGGGGAATCCATCAGAACTTCCACTTCTATGTTATCAGCCACAAAGTACCAGATTTTACCATTACAGTTGGCATTAGCTAAGCACATTCCCAACCTTTTCCTATAATGGTTTATTGTCCTGACATGTTGAAATGGTTCCATGAGAGCAATCAAAAAGAATTTGTGTTGTCTATTTAACATTTGTAACCTATGAAAGGCTTTGTTTGTCTTCACTGATCTAATGTTTCAAATGAATGATTTTAACATCATTTAACATTAGATTTAGCAGCATTCCTCTTTGGTACCACCCTGAGTGGAATTTGCTTGTCAATAGCATTCTTCTTTCCTTTCTTCTGACCTTATTGTTAGACTTGCTATTAGGAGATCTATCAGCCTGTTTAAAAATATTTTCCTTATTCTACTTAATATTCTCCTCCTTGTCTTCTTTATGAAGATCTCTGACATCATCCTCTACTTCCATTACATCAATATTATAAGAGATCAGGTCATGTAACCCTTTGATTGGGGAAGGCTTTCTACAAAGTGTCGCCTGTTGGCTCTCAGTATATGAAATCACCAGTGCCTTTTCTGAAGAAGGAGGATCTGGTGGATCAGCATCTTGCTTCAAATCCATCTGCTCCTCCATCTTGTCACTCGTGGAAACTACAGCAATTGCCTCTATTAATTGCACATTTTCCTGCATTTTTCCTTCTCTTTGCAAAGGATCATGAATTATCACTGAGGGAGAACCCTCTGTAGCCTCTTTTACTCCATCTAATCCTTTATCATCAACAACCACATGTTCATCATGATCAGGATGAACATCTTGTTTTTGAACCTGCTCTTTGCCTGGAACCTATACTTGCCTCAAACTTGTTCCCTTTTTTGTTGTATTGGTGCCACCTGGATTTCCTTCAGATGTTTCTTCCACACTGTCCTCTTTCCTATGATCTCCATCAGTATTACCTTGCTCTCCATCTTCCTGTTGCCTTTCTCCTGTATTCATTTCCTTTTCCTCCACCTTATCAGCCCGTGAACTATGAAGTTCTTCCTCTTGATCTGTCACCTTTTGAGTAGTTGTTTGTTGCATTATTCCTTGCTCATTATTAATGCCTGGCATAACTTCCTGTATTCTTTGCTGACCTTGTGTGGAACATTGAATAATGTCATCCACATTTGTTTGTTCTATGTCTGCATTATTCAGCCTAGTCTCCAAATGATTACTTTGACCATCCTTGTTTCCATTTGCATTTGAATTCTCCCCCTCAGCTTTGGATGTACTTGTACTTGGTATCTCACCTTCTTCCACAGTATTTAAAACATCAAATTTGTTTTGCACCACCATTTGTACTTCTAAATCAGCATTATTCTTTGCATCAGCATTCTCAACCTTGCTTTCATCCACCTTATCAGAAGTGTTAGTTTTTGGAACAAATTTCATCATATGGTAATTTCTACCATGATACCATCTGCGTGCCTCATGCTTTCCTTTATCCTAGATAATTTGTTCCTCTTGATTTCCTGTATTCTTTTTCCCTTTATTTGAACTTATAACATCAACTTCTGATGTTTTCTTCAATTCAGGATGAAGGATTCTACACTCGTCTCTAGAGTGGCCTTGAATCTTACATTCAGTACAATATTTTGGTAAGAAATCATATTGAATTTTGACTTTCATCTTCCGATATCCTTTGTATCCTCATCCTCTATTTCCAACATCAGAAAGTTAGGTAACTCAGCAAGAAGATCCACTTGGACCTTGACTCTAGCACAACTAGGTCGAGTCTTGTTTATGGTTGCCATGTCCAACTGCAAAGGCCTTCCAACAGCAGAAGCCATAGTAAACAAAGATTCTTTGACAAAGAAAGTAGGTAAAAAGTTTGGAAAAGAAATCCACGCCATTGCCTGGGATGTTTCTTCATCCACTTTTAACTTAGAATCATAGATAAGGGGCCTCATCTGATAAGTAAAACCATCTTTATCCTTCAAATAAGATGCGCTTTTGGATGTAAGAATGATAAATCTTCGATCAGTGAGCATCTGATCAAAACATGTCTTGGCCTAAATAAACCAACCTTACAATCTCCTTTTATGCCACATTGTGATGGTATAATGTTGCGTAGTTCTTCCAAATCAGGCCATCTATGAGAAAACTTTCCTATCACTGCATGTTGAAGGTCTTCCAATATCTCCATTCGTTTGATTTCAGCCTCGGTACACTTCACCATTGGAATACCATCAATGTACGTTAGATTCTTCCTAGGTATAGGCTCACATTGCTGCTTTATTGTTGTACAAACTTCTTCTCTACCCGTTAAGGTGTTAGCAAAGCTTTTTGAAAAAGTAGGGTTTGTAGGTGGGTTTATAATAGGGTTTGAAGAATTAGGGTTTGGTTGAGATGAAGATGAAGGGGTAGGTTGGATTGAGGTAGAGGTGGAAATATGATTGAGGAGGTTAAAAGGAAAGGCTGGTCAGCCGCCGACAACGGCTGACCAGCGGTCGGAGTGGCCATGATACGGCCAAGTTAGGGTTTGTAGTATTAGGGTTTGCATGAAGTTTTAGGAGAGAGAAGAGAGCACTGAATAAAGAATTGATGATTTGTTCTTTACGTTTTTTTTTTAATCATTCTCAGCATGACTGTTTTTCACATGCATATTATTAGCCCCGCGTGTGCCAACAAAATCATTGTCCTGGCGCGCGGCATATATGGGCTATAGCCGCCCGCCGGCAGCGGAAGCTATTTAATTCTTTACTAGGATCGTCTCTGATACCAATTTGAAGGAAAATATTCTGTTGATAAACTTTATGAACTCTAAACACTTTTTATAATCTCCACAACATAAAATAAATAGCAGTATCCCAATTTATAGTAGTATAAAACCTAATTTAACTCAAAACAGGAAAACCTATTCCTATACTAATTGACTAGAAATCCAAATTGGACATCGATTAAAATATCAAATCCTTTGCTACCTACAATTTTGAATTATTATTTCCAATATTCTCCCGTAATTCAAAATTGTATATCTAATTATTACTGCACTTGTCACCATCTTCCAATTGTTGAAGTACTTGTTTCCAACCCATCAATTGTTGAAGTACTTTCTCTTCGACCGTCACTTCCCATATTCCAATTTGTTGAAGCACTTTCTCTTCAACTGCCACAATCGTTGGATCATTTTCTCTCCAACATTTCAATTTTTTGATGCACTTTCTCACCAACTTTCAATTGTTGAAGACTTTCTTTTCAACTTTCACAATCGTTGGAACACTTTCTCTCTAACATTCCAATTTGTTGATGCACTTTCTCACTAACTTGCAATTTTTGAAGCACTTTCTCTTCAACCTTCAATCGTTGGAGCACTTTCTCTCCAACATTCCAATTTTGTTGATGTACTTTCTTACTAACCTTCAACTGATGAAGTACTTTCTCTACAACCTTCACAATCGTTGGAGGACTTTCTCTCTAACATTCTAATTTTGTTGATGCACTTTCTCACCAACCTGCATTTATTGAAGCACTTTCTCTTCAACTTTCAATCGTTGGAGCACTCTCTTTCCAACATTTCAATTTGTTGATACACTTTTTCACTAACTTTTTTTTTTTTTTAACTCACTTATCCAATTTTTAGAGAAGATCGTTTCTTCCTCTTGTGCAAATTTATTTGCATCTTTTGAAACCTGCAACATTTTTTTTAATCATTCTCAGCATGACTGTTTTTCACATGCATATTATTGGCCCGGCATGTGCCAACAAAATTATTGGCCTGACGGGCAGCATCTGTGGGTTATAGAAGCCCGCCGACAGCAGAAGCTCTTTAATTCATTACTAGGATCGTAGAAGCTTTGATACCAATTTGAAAGAAAATATTTTATTGATAAATTTTATGATCTCTAAACACTCTTTATAATCTTCACAACATAAAATAGATAGCAGCAGCCCTATTTATAATAGTATAAAACCTAATTTAACTCAAAACATGAAAACCTATTCTTATACTAATTTGACTATAAATCCTAATTGGACATGGATTAAAATATCAAATCCTAACCAATTTTGGTTTTCTACAATTTTGAATTATTATTTTCAACACTACTCTTTAATCTAATCATCTCACATGGTAACGTTAAGCATGCATTTTCGATTAGATAATCGAGAAGACGAACGAACATTGCTACTTTGGGTCAAGTTTTATATTTAAAATATATATCTACCAACTGATAGATCTTTATTTTTGTTTGACAAAATATAAACATATGTGTTACGCCTCTTGTTTTCGTCGTAGGAGAACATATGGTTTCCTAGTCGGTATGCCTTTGGAATAGAGACCCGAGCCCGAGTTTTGGAGATAGAAACTTTCTTATCCCGTGTACAAAGGTACCAACAGGTATTCCTGACAATTTACAGGATTAGAAGTTGAACGAATCGAATCGACGCAACCTGAACTGATTTAGGAAAATCTGCAGACACCAGTCATTGTCGATGGGCCGTCAACATGCCGATGGACCGTCGTTGTGG
This sequence comes from Lycium ferocissimum, assembly GCF_029784015.1. Classification (NCBI taxonomy): domain Eukaryota; kingdom Viridiplantae; phylum Streptophyta; class Magnoliopsida; order Solanales; family Solanaceae; genus Lycium; species Lycium ferocissimum. Next base: position 137,046 of record NW_026715243.1, on the reverse strand, counting down.
GGCATCGTTATGTTTTCACAGCCTTAAATCTACAGGCGCAGGTCGACGGAGCAAGTCGAAGGTTTGTCGACTCGCTCATCCAATTGCACCGCTGGAACTTTTTAGTTTCAAGTATAAATATGTGGTCCACGACTCTATTTTTGATTTTTTCTCTTCCAAGTCATAGAAAACCCCTAGTATATTTAGTCCCAACATTTTCTATCATTTGTAACGACCCTTCCGGTCGTTATGGAAATTTAGGACTCCATTGGGAGTTCCGAGGACACAGGTGGATTCGTAGGGTGTCTTTTTGTATGTATGTATCTTTCGCATTGTGTTTTGAAGCCTTGGATGAAATGTGGGGTGATAGGGGAAAAAATTGGAAAGAAACCGACCTCACTGCCCAAATTCGACCGCTGCAGCTGTGGGATTACAGCTACGGTAGTACCGCTAGCGGTGCCTCGACCGCTTCCAGCGGCCAACCATTTCTTTGGTGGCCACTGTGGCAGAAGGTGGACCGCTATGGGGGTGAACCGACCGCCATAGCGGTTCGACGAGAAGGTTGGAGACCGCTATGGTGGGACCATTGCAGCAGCGTAGCGACCGCCGCGACCGCCGCAGCGGTCGACGGGAGGCAGAATCCGGATTTTAAATGCCTTAGTTTTATTTTCTCATTCATAACACTCCAACACACTTCCCAACAAACATTTAGAGAGAATTTTCAAGCTAGGGCAAGACAATCTGGTGAGGTAAGTTCCATAGCTTTCATTCTATCATTCCTTCCCCCTCCATTATTGTAATCATCCCCATGGGTCTTTAATGGTGTAATTGAATTAGAAATCCTAGAATGTTAATGAAACTTCTAAACTTGATGGGTTATTATTATTATCGCTTATTTATCATCTAAATGTGTTGGTTAGTTGCTATTTGTCATAAATTGAACATTTAGAGACATAAACTAAGTGATTGGAGATCTAGGGTTCTATAAAAATGGTGTCTTGCCATGGAAAAACAGCTTGTAATGGGAATATTGATAAAATGTCATTATAAAGTGATGAGTAATGATTACTAAGGGTCTAGATAGGTTGTTTATCACCTAGAGAATCATCCACCCCTTGGAATGGGGTAAGGGAAGGGTATTCTTGCGTTGGAACTTATGATTGAGTATTATGACTCATTGAGCCTTCTATTTCTAGACTTTGAGCATTCTGAGGCTTTGAGGAAAGGAAAGGCTGTAGCAGAGTGACTTGCATTGTTCCAGCTCTGCTTTGAGGTAGGTTACGGTTTACTTGAGTTAGACTTTGGTTAGTTGAATGTATATTTGTGATTTCATTAGGAGAAAGCATGTCTAGTAGTCATTACATGATATTGTATGGTTGAGCTCCTATGTGTTGTGATTGAAAGTTGTGTAGGCTTCATGCCATTATTATTCCTGTGTGATTTAATCTGCAGTGGTTGTATTGTGAGGAGAAGTTAATATAGTCTTGGCTCACCCATGCGTGTGGTTGCCATAGGCGGGACCTCGAGTCCCTTGCCAGCTTGTGCACCACACGCGATTCTATAGAGGCCGAGGGCAGATTCCATGAGGGTCTATTGGTTTAGGTACGAATTTGAGGGTTTTTATCCCCTTGTTACAATTATGCTATTATATTTGTTGTTTGTTTGTCCTATATGTGACTAGGTGTACTGCGCAGTTATTTGTTCCTAAATTTTAGCAATTTTGAATGAGAATTTGGTACGAATGAGTTGGATTTTCGTTTGCTTGTGTGATGTGTACAAAATCTGAATTGAGGATAGTACTAATTGCACAATTTTGCAAGATTCTTATCCTATTATGCCTAAAATTCGAAATGTTTGAGGTTTTGGGGGGAAAATCTATTTTGGGAATATTCCTTCCCATTGTTTACCCCTAAGCTTGTGGGATTGCCTATAAATAGGAAGTTTTTTATTCGTTTTTAGGGAGCCAGATTTTGACATCCGAAGAGGATACTAAGTTTACTATCTTATTTACCACTATATTACTACAATATATCACATATATACTACTTTATACAACATATAAACACAATACTATAGAGAATACTATGATACACTACTTTATAAACATATACCCCTTAAAGAATACAAAGCTACTTTTCTATTAAAAAAAAAAAAAGGAAGAAAGGTGTTAAGGTCTTGTTTGGTGTTGAAGCTTTGGATTTCAACCTTTCCTTTGATATTTAGGTTGACCCCAAGAAAGGTAACCACCCATCCTAACTCTATTTACTTCCTTTTAGCTTGTTAAAATGCCATTTTCTGTGCTATACATGTCAAAAATTGTTTAAAGTGCTTTCTTGTATTGATTATTGTTTATATGACTTGTTTGTGTTGTTATGATATTATTAATATGGTTCTGTGTTAGTTCAAGTTAAGAATAGCGTTAAAAAGGTTTAAAAATAAAGAGTGATGCATTTTTTTTTAACTACAAGTCTACTGTTCCATTGAATATTGTTTGGTTTTTCAAGGCTTTGTTTGGTTTAAGCCCTAAAATTCTGTATAAATTAGGTTGTGAGACTATTATGTGTGTTCTGGGTTCTGGATGGTTTAAGATGTGATGTAAATGCTCATTTTAGCCTAAGATTTATTATTTTCACAAAGTTTTGAAGTTTGTTAAGCTTATCCTTTGAAAATAAGAAATCTATCTAGTATTAGTTTGATAACATCTCTGAAAATGTGATGTTTTAAACAAGTAAAAATAGAAAGAAAGGGGTTGTTTGACCACTGTTTGTTGATTTTTAACTTCTATGGTCTTGTTTAAGGATGAAATCTATCTAAAAAAAGAAGTAGGACACTTTAATACTGATTAAGTTTATTAATAAAGTGTTAAGACAGCTTTAAGAGTAAGAAATATAGAAAAAACTTGCCTGCTTGTTGTTTTAATCCTTGTTGGAAGTCTTTAAGTTAAAAATTAGTAGAAATGGAAAGATTGACATGTGATTTAGCAGTAGACTATCCCTGCTTGTTGTTCTTGTGAGAAACTGTAATGGTGCTGCCTAACTTTTGTGACTTCTATGCAATTTTGCTCCAAAGTTGCTATGTGTTCATGTCCCTATATACCTATATTATGCATATCTTTACCTGTTTGCTTAGTATAAGGTGATCTGGGTCCATTCTTGTCTGATTTGACTAAAACTAGATGCATTAGGGATGAATCTTTGAAAATCCTCTACTACTGTGAGTTGACCCGCCTACTTGAATGCTTGAAGAGGTAGAACCAACACTGTTTATTTGATTATGATCCCTGGAATGCCTAGAAATGTGAATGACAAGGCTCTGAGTAGAAAAAATAGGTTTGAAATGACATTTAATTGTCCTTAGGACTCTCTGAGTCGATTCATTAGGACAATTTAGACTACAAATAACCTTGACTATGTGTGATATTGTTTGGATTAGCTTCTAAGGTTTTTTTTTTTCCTGACTTAGAACTACTTGATTTCTACCTGTCTTGCTTTTTTTTCTATCTGTCTAAGCTGTAATTGTGCTTGCCTTGATCACTCATCTTAATCAATAGACTTACCCAAACCCCAGCATCTTTGTACATGTGCTTGGAACTTGTGTAACGTGCCTTTGTCTCACTTGTTTTGTGCTAAGATTATCTAAAACATGATTTAGCAAGCTTGTCCAGCCCATTTGCCTAGTTCATCTTTGCATATCTACCCTCCCTCTATCTGTATAGGCCATGCCCTATAGATGATCAACTGAACTTGATTAACATTCATTTTTCTCATATGTGACACTTTGTTTACTTTGGCTGCTTCATTACATGTGACTCTTCTAGTTTTCTTCTTCACTCTACAGTCATTCTAGGAACCTCTACATTAATATAGGTCTATTTGCATACTTTGAGTGCCATTAAAAACTCTATTCATATTTGAACTTGAGTTGAATGCCTAATCATGTATGGTTTGTTTTATGAGAAACTGGGATAAACTAAATGCCACCTTTTAACTCTGAGAAACTTGCTTTCAAAGACTGTTTATGCATGGCTGATATTTCTGACTATCATGGTTCATTATGAAAACCAAAGTAGAACCTTTTACTACTCTGAAATTGGAAGCCTTAGTTGACTTGACATTAAACTCATGGATACTAAACTTGGGAAAATGACCTTTGGAAACTGGTTCTAGACACCTTGCTTTGTAATTTGTTAAAATTGTCTGTGTGCAAATGAACTTAGTGCAATGATGCAATTAAAACTAAGTGATAATTGTGTGTCCACTATGGATTCTGTTCTTGTGTATTTGGAGGTCCTGCATGTCACTTTCCTACTTCTATTTGTCATTTGATTCTAGCACACCTCATGCCTTGTGTTCTCATAGTTGACTCATCATTGAATCCTTGAGACTTTGCATCTTCAAAATACTGCTATGATGCCTTAACTTGGTCTTTACATATTGATCGCCATGTGCTGTGTGTATTGTCCTTCTTGGCTTTGCTAAGTTTCGGTGGTTTCTTTTGCCTGATTGCTAATTTGTGGCATTGGCTTGGCTGTTTTATTAAGTTTAAAGGTTAAAGTTAGAATGATGTGCATTACACATGTGAGATTGGCTGGATGTAGAAGGGTATGCCCCTTCTAGGGGGCTTTCCCCTCTATATCCAGGTATATCAGTTCTTGGAAAACCTGTATACATGAGTATATTCATGTATATCTTGACTTTTACACTTAAAAAATTTAAAGAAAAGAATTTGGGAAGAGGTATATTGGACTGTATGTCGTGTATATCTATTTTCCATAATTAGAAAAATTAAGGGAAAGCCTCTGGGCCCTGATATTGGGCCTCTGGTCGATTGATCTTCTATTTCGCTATTTCTGGGCATAATTAGTCGAGTGAGTTGTTGTTTATATGCTATTATTTAGTTAACTGTTGATGGGCTATGGCCCAATCTGGTTGTAGTTCATATTTTTGGCTTTGTAATAATTAACTTAGTTTAATTTTTCGCATTTGGATTTAATTATTGAATGAATACTAATGTCGAGTATTACCTTTTGCATCTTATACCCCTTCAAAAACCATTGGTGGGCTTCCACGAGGCACATCAATGTGTATAGATCGAGTCAACGCCATAAAATAGAGCACATTTGGAGCTTACGTTGGATTTGAGGAACGCATTGCATAATACCTCTCTATTTGGGCTTGGTCGACCCAATTCTCAACTATTTACTTTAAGTCTTTTAAATCTATAATGTGTGCTTTAATTATTGGAATCCATACAATTAGATTAAGGATAATAGTCGCTAAAAAATGGCTTTTACAAATAATTAACGATAAAGGATAAAAAAAAAATGGACTGTTTGGACTTTAAGGACTAAATCTGCCGATTTCCAGATAATTATGGACTGAGATTGACATTTCTAAAAGTTGAGGACTTGGACCGTTTTGGACCGCTCTAGAACTTATGGACTGATTTTGAACATTCGAACTTGTGAAAATACGTATGAAAACGGATTAAAATTTGGTTAAATAAAGAATATAATTGATAAAAATGAATAACATATCATGATCAATTACGGTATACATGTTAAAACTATTTTCATAAAACTATTTTCATAACTTAAAATCCTTTTTTTCAAAATTATTTTTGGGTGGACTTACGTGGAGTCCTACCTAGGCTAAGAGCCTTCGGGTATTAGCTTAGGTGTTCAAGCCTGACATCCATGCTCAATTTTGGGCCGAACTATAATTTGATGATTTCTTAAAAGTGAACTTTTGCATGTAAATGACACCCCTTTTATTGCGGAAATCTAGACTTAAAAAATTTTGTCCAAAACAATTTATAATCATAAAGTAAACCATTAGAAACCATAGGCAAACCGCAATTGAGCGGATCCTTAATACCGGGGTGCCTAACACCTTCCCCGGGGGATCACCAGAATCCTTACCCAGACTTTGGTATATTAGCTTTCTTTTAAACAATTTTAAATGAATCCTTTTCGAACTAGTTTTCCTAATTTCCTAAAATTAGGTGGCGACTCTAAAACGTATCCTTTAGAGCACCATTAAGTGGTTGGCGGGTTTTTCCGACTTTCCCGGTACGATTCACAATCGTACTTCCCCGGGACACCTCCCTCCTTTTATAAGGCATGTGCGAGTCGGTTAAACTTAGAATTTCCCAACGTCCGCTACAATGAGTTCATATCTTATTCCTGATTCTTACATATACATGTTGCTCTTATGCCTTTCATACTCAGTACATTATCCGTACTGACTCCCCGTTGCTCGGGGGGCTGCATTCATGCCCGCAGGTTTAGGTAGACCGCCAGGTGGTCCAGCTTAGTAGGACTTCTATCCAGCATTGGTCAGTGCGCTCCATTGATCCGAAGCTGCAGTATATTTTTGTATGCTAGTCTTTTGAGATGTTCATGCATATGGGTATGACGGGGCCCTGTCCCATCCTTTCTACAACTTTTATTCCAAAGAGAGGTACGTAGAGGTTGAATGTATTAGTCGAGATGATATAGCCTTGTCGAACTTATTCTTTTTAGTACGGTATATGTAGCGACCTAGTACTTAACTGTTCTTTTGACGTGTTTATGTATATACAAGTTGTACCGAGTTCATGATGTCACCTATTTATGAGATCAGTTTAAGTCACTTGTGGGCCCTTGAGGTTCAGTAAGGTTCAGATAGGAGTATAGGAGTGTTTGGTCGCTAGAGGTTAGACATTCGTCACGACTCATCGATTTGGGTCGTGACAATAAGGGTCAAGTTTTACATTAATTATAAAATAAATAAATTAAAATCATGATTTGGAATCCCGAATTCTACTTTTTTGGAGAATTTGGGATTTTAAATCATGATATGAAATTGAAATTTTGTGCAATTTCATAGACAAACATTGATTTGAAATCAAAATATGAAATCATAATTTCAAATTGCATGGCCAACCGCGTACTTAGTATTTCTTAAGAAAACATTTTCTTTTGTACCAAACATACATATGAAGAACAATTTTGATCAATTTCTTTTTTAATCTATTACGATGATGTTTAGAGTAACTTCTCCGTAACGACGACGTGCTAAAGACATCTCTCACCCTTTACCATTTCGAGCTCGATAGCCAATAACAATGGAAAACGTATGTAGAGCAACGTGGTTTTGACATAATTCTCCAACTATAGGCTGTGACGCTTTTTTTTTTCTTTTTTTGATTTCTTTTTAACTCCATCTATTTTCCATTGTCCTCCTTCACCTATAAATATATTTTCGACAGTTAAGACTAATCAGAATTTGTTAGCTTCAAATTATGCATTGTTTAATGTCCAAAGAACATCATATTTAGTACTATTGAGGATCAAATGGAACAAAAGTTCATCAGTTGGGTCTATATTTTTGGTACGGAGGAAAATATTTTTCTAATATTTTTTATATTTGATTGGTCAAAATAATGTGAAAACATTATTTCTATTAAAATAAGTCCTTTAAAATGAGGAAAATGACTATCCTAACGCAAGCAAGAAAAATAAGTTTTATAAGTGACATTTCAAGTTAAATATCTCTTTTCTGCCCACCCAACGCCCAAAGCCCCAAACCCTTTGACCGTGCCATCCCCTGTCACCCCCTGAATGCCCCACTCTCCGTCCTATCCCATGTTCTATAGTGGTTTTCGAGATTAAATATAAATACTTTTAGAGATATTAGTTTTGTTTACTTACCAAAAACTAAAAATTAAGTAAGAAGCCTATTTTACGAAAAACATTTTCCTCCTGCCAAGCATACCCCTTAAGAACCATTTTGGCTTGGCAACCAATAGAAATCGAACACGTATATAAAGTGACGTGGCTGTGAGGTAATTCTCCAATAATAGGCTGGACTGTGACGCGTTTTTGTTGAATGCTTATCTGTTTGACAGCTTCCTCGTTCACCTATAAATATCTTTTGCAACAGTTAAGATTTATCAGAAAGAAAAAGGCTGAGAAGAGAGGGACAAAAAAAAAAAAAAAAGAGGAGAAATTCACCTGAATTATTCTCTGCCTTTTTTGTTCTAAAGTTAGCCGGTCATCTGATCTGCCCTCAACCATGGTAAATAGAAATAATTTCCTTTTCTTTTTTCATTTTTATTTAATTGGATTAGTTTGTCTTTCGATCTTATTTGATCCTCGTTCATTGTTTGGAATTTCTTATTTGGAATAATTATGTGATCCAGTATTTATCAAAGGCAGATCTATAACTTAACATTCAACCATGTACATAAAATATCTAATTTTGCGGAGACACTATGAATTCGCGTGCCCCCTAAATTAGCCCAGATCCATGATTGCACGGTTGAAATTGATTGCAATCCTTTTTAGTCAATTAAATCTAAAATTTGTGTTCTTTTCTCTATTTGTTTCTTTTAATCTAATTGATGTGAATTTTGTATATCTTATTCCTTATGATTGATGCAATAATGGATTTAAGTGAAGGGTGCTTCGGTATTATTAATCCAATCAGGAATGTTCACATTTAGTCTGATAGTAGCTGATGGGTCAAATCATGATCGATCTGTTAGTTAAAGTACTTGTTGTTTGTACATCTTTGTGAGGAGAAAAGGGAAGCTACGTGATTCAATTCGTCTCATTTTTATATGTTTAATTTTTTGAAATTAAACTTACACATTTGAAGACTACATTATAAGCATTATAAGTCATTTTTATATGTTTAATTTTTCCAGGGTAAAGGCTGCGTACAATCTGCCCTCCTCAGAACCCACTTGTATGATTACACTGGGTATGTTGTAGGGAAACTAGTTATCTGCATTGAATTAATGATTGAAGCCAATAGACTTGAATAACTTTAAAAGGAAACAATAGTTACCAACTCCAGTAGAGTTACATTAGATAAATGAATGTAGAAATGGAAAAACAAACGTACAAAATTCAGCCGTCTTTAGTGAAACTTCGAAATATTATAAATCTATGAGTTCAGAAGATTTTGGTTTCATAGTTAAGTTCAAAAGTACTGAAAAGTTTTGAGATTTATTAAGCCTACGGTATTTTGGAGGCTATGCTGGGAAATTTATTGTCCAACAATAATAACAACAACAACAACATACCCAGTGTAATCCTACAAGTGGGGTCTGAGGTAGCGTGTACACAGGCCTTACCCCTACCTTGAAAAGTAGAGAGGCTGATCCGTTGATCCTTATTGAAGCCATTTCATGCTATGTCTGCACTACTACAGCCCTATTTAGGGTTGCGTTTATTGCTTACTCTGCCAACGGAGGACTCCAACGGTGTTTCTTAACTCGATTTATTTTGTCTTTGTTGCAGACAACATCAAGACGTCTTGCTGACATGAAGGTGGAAAAGTTTGAGAAAAATATTATGAAATGAGGATTTGTTCGTGAAACTACCACAAAGAAGGGTAACGATTATCCTGTTGGTCCGATCTTGCTTGGGTTCTTTGTCTTTGTCGTCATTGGCTAATGTAAGCTTTTCATATACTTTTATACATTGTTTAAAGTCTAAAGAATATCACATTTATTGTATTATGCTTGTATCAGAGCTAATAGTCTTTGACTTCAAAGAACAAGAGTATCACAATTCTGTGTATAAATGTCTGCATATATGATTGAGAACTACTAGCAACATGGAATTAGAGTAGGATGGCTCTAAGGATGGGGGTTTCTGGGAACCCAGTAACTTTTGCGGATACCCTATATTTATATTGAGAAATTCATAATATCTGTTGGGGAACCAAATAACAAAGTAGGTTCTTGGTTCAGTGGAAGTAATGGAACCTGCTAAAGCTTTGTTGCCCTCCTTGATGAAGGTTCAATTCCCATTGGGCATGTTTAATAAAGTTTGTATTTTTATTTTGAAATATATGGAAATCCATAAACTTCAAATCCTGGATCCGCCTCTGGTTGGCCCATTGATAAGAGCTTAACTATCACTGTAATCCATAATTTCGGTTTAACATTCCAATGTTGTTCTTGTATAATGTGTTTAACACTTTACAATTCTACTGTTTTATGTGAGTTGAGGTATCTGCCATACATATCCATGAATATTTGTCTGCCCATTAGTAGCATTTAATTCGATTAAAATATGTTTGAGCTAATCTTCCCTATCTTCTTGTCCAACTTTATTCCAGATAATAAGGATAGCAACCAGCGGGGGCATGGCTTAAGCTTGCAACTTATTTTATCACTAGTGCCACAGGCAAGGCTGCTTCTTGTAATGTCTTTTCGTGTTTAGCCCCAATGTAGAAATTGAAGAGGAACTATAGAATTTTACTATGTCGTCAGATACTTAAAAGGATATGGATTTTTGTTCTGTGCCATGCTTGGCATGTATGTTCTCATGGATTGTCGTTTCTCCTTTTTCTGGTGGGGTTGGTTAGAATTTTATATTTGATACTATATAACATTAGAATGGCAAAAATTGAGTAGCAAATCCCAGGCTAATTGTAATACTAATGAAGCATAGAAGTGCTTCTTTACAGTCTTCAAGTAGATTGAATAAGAGGGTAGTCAGTCATTGGCTACAGCCCACAAGGTATTTGTCCATAATTATCATGGGTAAAATGTCGGAATACCTATAGGGTTATGCATTGTCGTTAAGTATAAAAGAATATTCTAGACCAATTTTCATCTTGGATGCATGATGATGCTGATGACTTGCTCACATGTGGTGGCCTAAAAGCTTATTCCTCATTTTGGAATTCCAAATGAAAGTAAATTTTGAAAATGACATTCTTTTGTTTGGTCTAGTCATTTGACAAACGTTTTTGTCAATACTACAAAGTAGTTTGTGTTCGAGAAAATGACAAATTGTCTCGTATATTTGGGGGTTGGTTTGAAATTGTCTACATTGAGCACAATTAGGCCTATAAATTTATTAAAAGTGGGCATTTTTACATGGGAAAATTTCATAAATGACTAACATTTGAGGGTTAAAGCTTCAGCGTAGCAACACTTTCATTATTTACGTATCGTAGCAAATCCCACCCACTGATCAGCGTGTATTCAGCATCTGTTTCTCATTGTATTCATGAATACAGTGAGTTAAAATTTGCTAAAATCTTGGAACCAAATCTTTTTAAAATGGCAAACAAATATAAAATCTTCCTAAAATCATGCTGAACAGCTAGCTTTGAAAAATTAACACGGCTCTTTATTCATCCATACATTCAATTTTGAATTCAAATTTGAATCATCAATAGTTGAAAATAGAGCAATTCCAGTCAAAATATTAAATTCAATTCTACCAATTCCGTGCATAAAACTATCTCAAAATTAAATTACGAATCTCTTGCATTTGTGTATGTCGAATACAGTGTTGTACATATCAATTTCTACAAAATTCTTTTTGTTGACGTATACAGACATTGTTGGATTGATCTCGTCCCCATTATACAAAACAAAAGGTAATTAATAGTTCAATTGATGTTCATGACCAATTTATACCGTTATAGATGATTCACCAGTCTTACGATGATTTTGTTGCTAATCTTTGGTAGTCCTGAATTTCCCGTTCTGAATTCAAATAATGTCAAATATAACAGCGGTAATTCGATATTCCGATTTTTGGACGGATGACAATTGTTTCGTTAACTACTCTATAGATGCAGTAGCTTTCAAAGAGTATGCCTCGTATGATGAGTTAGTTGATGCAATAGCAAAGCAGGTTCGAATAGATACAAGTATCAAAAAAATTACTATCAAATATATGATCGATGGTAATTCTATGCCTATGGAAATACACAACGACATGAGTGTCCGGGTGTATATTGAACTGAAGAAAGAGAATAGGCAGTTTGTGTATCCGTTGTGTATCACAACAACTGATAGGATGAGTGAATACAGTTTATCAGGCGAAATTGTTATTCAAGGTGGTCTAGCACTAGCGGATACAAATGGTATACAAGAAATGGATACAAATGATTCGATAGCACTGGCGGCATCAGCTTCTAGTTAGGAAATAGTTATATTCGGAAGAGAGAACAATTTGATAATTTCAAACGGTAATCAGAAAGAAGTCATGGTAAATCAGGTATACGATGGTAAGGAAACTTTGAAAGTTGTGATGACGAAGTATGCTATTGACAATAGATTTCAATTTCGTATAGAGAGCCAAATTCTATAAGGTCAGTTAGTTACTCATATTTTTGATGTATTTGTATATCTCTATAAATTTGAATACATGTATGTTAGGGTAGTATATTAAACTGGTTATATGTATATCTCTATAAATTTGACTACATGATTTTAAATGTGTTTTGATTATTATATATGTTCTAAATTCAATGTTTTGAATAATCATATGATGTGTATTTTTCGAATGTATGTATATGTATACATATCCGGGATTGCAGCTACACCATTGCATGTCTTTCTAGACAATGTGAGTGGAAATTGAAGGCTTCGAGTATCAACAGATCAACAATGTTCAAAATCAGAGAGTTCATGGAGAAACATACATGTCCAATGAAGGATAAGGTGTATACGCAACATCAAGCAAGTAGTGGTTTTATAGCAGGCATTATTAAGCCAAAAATTTAGAAATTATAAGAGGAAGTATGTGCCTAGTGATATAGTAGATGATGTTAAAAATGATTTTGGTGTGCATGTGCCATACATGAGTGCATGGCGTGCTAAAGAAAAGGCTATGACGGAGTTAAGGGGCAAGCCAGCCGAGTCATACAAGAAATTGCCGGGATACGTATACATTTTGGATAAAACGTACCCAGGTTCTCATATAAGAATGAAGAAAACGTTTGAAAATGAGTTCTTGTATCTTTTTTGTAGCATTGTATGCCTTTATAAAAGGGTTTGACTGTTGTAGACCCATTGTGGTTGTAGATAGAAGCCACATCAAAACAGCATACAATGGGACATTTGTTTCAGCAAGCACGATGGATGGTGCAGGTATTTCAAATCGATCATTTTGTATACATACTTATATACAGTTATATAAAAAGCTTATAAAACTCAAAAAAAAATTATGTATTCAACTGTTTTTGCAGGGAATATACTGCCTTTAGTGTATGGCGTGATTGATTCAGAAAATGATAAGTCTTGGACATGGTTCTTTGAACAGTTCAAGGAAGCTTATGGCTACGAGAGAGCATGTGTGTTGTATCTGATAGGCATGAAAGCATCATCAAGGCTGTATCCAGAATATATCCTAATGTTCCCTATTTTGCATGCATATGGCATCTTTGGAAGAATGTATACAATAAATATAGGAAGAGTCACAAGGTGTTGAGTGGGGTGTATTATGGCAATGGCAAAAGCATACAAACAGGATGAGTTTGATATGCTAATGGAAAAGATTGAGATGGTGGATATTCGTGTGAAGGATTACTTGGGTTAGCTGGAAGGGAAAAATGGTCTAGACTTTATGCTCCAGTCAACCGAGCATGGACAGTGACATCTAATATTGCTGAGTCTATCAATTAAGCTCTCGTACAAGTAAGAGAATTGCCAATCTTTGATTTTCTAGAAGAATTTAGGATGATGTTTGGGCGCTGGAATTGCACTAACCAACAGAATGGTTCATATACATTCACAACACTTGGGAAGAAATTTAATGATATGCTTTCCATTAATGAAATTTAAATCTGCATGTATGACGATTTGTTTTCGTGTATCTGTTTGTGTATTTAATTTCTTTGGTATATTTCATGTTCTATATGATTCTTAGAGTTATATATTAGTCGAAATACTCCTATAACATGCTAATATATTTTTGTATTTTTGCTTAGGTAATACCATCAATCGAATACGTGTACACGGTAATTGATGAAGGGCGGTGCTTCATAGTTTGTATTGAAAAGAAAACATGTAGTTGCAAAGAGTTCCAGATGGAGGAGATTCCCTGCCCACATGCGTGGGCTGTTCTTAAGAAAAAAAATCTCACAGCCAACAACTATTGCTCAAAAATATACAAACCTAAAACTGTGATGAAGATTATGATGTCCCAGTTTATCCTCTACCCGATGAGAGTGAATGGAAAATACCTAGATACATTTTGGAAGAGGTAGTTTTTCCACCGAGATACAAGAGACCACCTGGAAGGCCAAAGAAGAAGCGCAATAATTCTTTATCTGAATGGTTTTCAACTAAACGTACAAATTCGTGTAGTAGATGTGGACATGCTGGACACAATAGGTGTTCTTGTACAAACGAGCCTCGAAGAAAGTAGTTGATGTTTTCGTTCTAAATCTTGCTATCTAATTTTTTCCAATATTAGACCAAGTCACCTGCAAAGCACGATGTCGTTTATGTTCCCTGATTTTTGTTCCTGTATGTTTGTTTACACGCTTCCTCAGGTCTTTGGATATGATTTGGGTGACTTTATGGGAAATTTGAGCTTAAAGCGAAAAATAGTTGACTCAAAGTTGATTTTTGGGTAAACGGACTTTTTTTGAAAATCCGTCGATTTTGAGAGGTCCGAATGATCTTTTAAAACTTGTGTGTATATTCGGTTCGATTCCCAATACACTCGGGTGCATTTTGGGACTTGGGTTGGATAGTTAGTTTTGAGGTATCGGGGGTTGACTAGGTCAACGAGACCTCTATTGGGAATTTCAAGGCCATAAGTGCGTTTGTAGCGTGTTTTTATGTATGTATGTGTATATGGTATGTGAGCAGATGGCCTCGGGTGATAGTCGGGTTTCGGGTTAAGATTGTGAAACTTGGTAGTTTTCGGGTGACTGGTGCCCCGCTATAGTGGCACCCCACCGTAATAGCGGCACCGCTATAGTGGTGGCCATGCCGCAAAATCGGTCTAGTGCATTTACCAACTAGACGCTGCAGCGTTCTATATGAGCGCTAAAGCGGGACCGCCGCAGTGGTCTCGTTGTCGCAAAAGCGGGTGTCGAGTAGATAGATTCATTAAATAAGTGTTAAAAGCCCTAAGTCCCTCATTCATTACTATTCCGACTTTAGAGCTATTGGGAGCATTTCAAGGCGATTCTTACTAGAAAATCATTGTGGTAAGTCCTTCCATCTTCATTGCTATTCCATATTCCATTAATCACCTTAGGAATCCATTATCATGCTAGCTTCATTAAGAGATTGAAGATTAAAAGAGGGTTCAATGGGTTCTTCATTCTAGGCTATTAAAACTTCATTTATTGATTGGGTTAGCTTCATTAAACATGGAATTGTTGATTAGAATCTATTATTGCATGATTCTTTCCTAATTAGTAGCTAAATTATGGAATTGGAAGTTAGGGTTTATACCCAAATTGGGGGTTTTGCTTAGAATCCGAATTTAAGTGATTTGTTAGTTCTCCTACCTTATAATTGATGGCAATTGATCACCTAAAACATTAATTTCATGTTAAGACCTATAGATTCCTTATTCCATCTTTCTTGTTACACTTTGGAAATTTCGTCCCGTTTGCATTATGAGTAAACTAAATCAAGACCAAAGTGGAAATGAAGCCCTTATAAGGTTAAGAAGGGTATTTGATAATTTTAAGTGTGTACCTTAAGGTTTCGGAGTTAAATGAATCGGTGGAAGTAAGTTCGTTGAAGAAATTAGAATTTGAGTCATGTTTTAGGAAAATTTCGTATCATTTGAGTTATACATTGCTTATAATTGCCTTGAGGGGGAGCTATAGGGCCTCTTATATGGTTAATGAATTTTTATACAAGTTCCAAGAAGGTTCCATAAGGATTGGAGGTCAAACGAATCAAAAAGAACGCATTTTCGCAAAAACTGGAGTTTGTGGACCAATATGCAGCCGCAAACTGAGTTTGCTATGCAGCATATTGGCTGAAAACTCACCAAATTTGCTGGCCTCACTTCCTAACCTCCTCCCCAAGGAGAGGAGGGGAGATGCGGCCGCATATCCATTATGCTGAGCCGCATCTCCACCGCAAATTGATGCGGGGGGGGGGGGGGGGGAGGGGGGCTTTTTTAAATCCTGAAAGATTCCATTTTCATATCAACCTCCCTCCCACACTTATTTCCCCATATTCCTTGAGAGTTCTTGAAGGTTCTACAATACTCCAAAACCTTCCATACCATTAACAGAGAAGATCAAACATCAAAACCTCAAGATAATCCATGGAAGGTGATTGTTCTTGTTTCTCCCCAAGGTGGTGATGAACTTGATCTTGGGAGGAGTTGAGTAAGGTGAAATTCTTCCATTATAAGGTGTGTTCTTAATCCTATTTGTATGATTAAGTTGATTTAAAGGTTTATCAAGTTTTGGAGAGGAAAGAATCATAGAAGAGAAGTCATAAAGTGTTGAAGTGAAGTTGATGACTATGAAGTGAACTTGAAAGGGGATTTTGGACAAATTTGAGATTTAATTGAATATAACTTCTTGATTTTGGTATAGTGGATGTTATTATTGTTGTTTGGGAGTTGTTTTGTAATTTGGTGGAAGTCGATAAAATAGGGGAAGTGCTGCCCAAATTCCGCTAGCACGTTAATTACACTAGTTTGAACTTAAGAGTGTTTTCAAGACTTAACCTTAGTATGAATCCTCTTAAACGTAGATTTGCGGGCTTGGGAGGAGAACGTTAGGTAATTAAGGAGACTTAAAGGTATGTTAAGGCTAACCCTTTCTTTCTAAAGGCAAGATTTCCGTATTGTGAATCCATCTATGATACCCATAATGTCCTATTTCCTAGAAATGCTAGAAGCTCATGATTCTCAAAGTTCTCATGATATTGTTGATCTTGTTCATCGTCATTGATCTCATCTTATGATAGTTGACCCTCTAAGGAAAGATATAGTGATAATGATGATTCCATAATGGAAATCGAAGGCTCATCAACCTTATGTTACTCTGATAGAGTTGTAATGCTTCTTGTGGATTCTCATGTATGCCATATATATATATAGCTATTTTCTGACACCGAGCTTATATGTCTAGGTACGATAACCATTGTGCACACCACTACAGTTGGGTATGGACAACACTGAGCCCTGTTATGGCCGGGTATGGACACTACCAAGCCCAATTATGGCCGGGTACGGGAGACACCGAGCCTATATGGACGGGTATGGTATCATTATATGTATGTGTATGAGATGTTTCCTTTAGAGAAAGTTTAAGTATGCATGACAGACGTCTTAAGAGGTATTATGAACTAAAACTTGTTCTCTCTATCTTATGTTATCTTCATGCTTTCATCATGTTGCTATTCATGCCTTACATACTCAGTACATTGTTCGTACTGACGTCCTTTTATTTGTGAACGCTACGTTCATGCCCGCAGGTAGACAGGAAGACAGACCAAATCCCTAGGCTACTTCATCAGTGATTGCATAGAAGTACTCCATTTGATTCGGAGCTGCAGTTTAGTTGGTATTATTCTTTTGTTTACATACTTGGGCATGGCAGGGTCCTGTACCGTCTTTATGATATTACATACTCCATGTAGAGGCTCTAGGCAGATGTACATAGCTAGATATCCCATAGCCTTATCGGTTCATATTTTGTATATCATTTTGGTAGCCTTATCAGCTTGTACATATGGGCATAATTAATGATGTTTATATAGACGTGCATATGTTCGATGGAACTTGTGCCTTTTCAGTTTATGGTAATTATGAGTTAGTCATGTGGCTCACCTAGATATGATTATGAGAAGTATTGTCATGCCCCAATTCCGGAGTGACGTGATCGGCACCCGAAGCCAAACCAGCCCGAGCGAACCACTCTAAATACGGAACTCTGGGGGGTAATCCCCAGGTTACACCTATAAGGCCTGCCTCCACACAGACAATACCCACAAATTGCAATTAAATATATATATATATATATATATATATATATATATATATATATATGACTATCTCGTGTGAACTGGCACACACCCACAAAACGTGTATATATACAACTGAGCAAGCCGACGAGGCTACTATGATCGTACAAAGCCAACAGTGTCCAAACATACATATACAAGGCGACAAGGCTATTACGCAGACACACTATGTATATATAGGACCCGTCTACAAGCCTCTAGGAAATGTGTGACTTTACCATACAATCGACAATCAAAAGGAGAGACTCCAAGGACCTGGCAACTCCGAGCAAAAGAAAGCTCACCAATCAGCTGATCTCCGATTCTGCCTACTCGGGAGGTCTATCAGTCTGTCGATCGGTACCTGCAGGCATGAATGTAGCGCTCCCGACAAAAAGGGCGTCAATATGAAATAATGTACCAAGTATGTAAGGCAACAATAACTAAAACTGAACTGGAAACTATACAATCTGGAGGCCAAAGACAGCCTTGAACATCTCTCCAGACCTGTCTCATATGAAATGCAATATAATACTATTACATATATCTCACTGACCAAGTGGCCAGGCAACCATAAAATCTCACTGGCCAAGTAGCCAGGCAATATGTCTCACTGACCCGTAGGCCAGGCATATCTGTCTCACTGACCCGTAGGCCAAGCATATCTGTCTCACTGACCAAGTGGCCAAGCTAAAGAAATATACATATATATATATATATATATACATAAATATATGTCATGTAGTATATCATGCGTATGCTGAAAAACACTGGTACTGTAACATGTCTCTTTTGTCTCTCTATAACTCAAGGACATAGGGAGGGGATGTGGCCCCTCAGAAAGAATAACATAACACTCGGAAACTAGACAATAATATGACTACCTCTACTTTGACAAATATCAAGTCATAAGGTTTATCACGCTCTTACCATACATGGAAACATGCCAAGAAAAGAAGGAACAGCCTTAACATACCTGTTTGATCTCCTACTACTTAACGCTTATCCTCTCAAGCTCGTAAATCTACATTCAAGAGAATTCATAGTACAGTTAGGCTTATTGATATATGCCTATCTCAATTCTTTAAATTAGACTTCTTTAGAATCTGCCGAATTTCGGGCAGCATCTCCCATGTTTATATCCCTAGGCCAAAATCATAATACCAACAACCAACACAATAACAACAACTCTAATGCCAACAACATCATCATCCATACCAAAATATTCCATAAAACATCTCACACGATGTTTATCCAATTTCTCAACCCACAAATTCGTTATACGATTATTTAATAGCTTTAACTCCGAAAATAAACCTAAATTGATATCAATAAGGAATGATTCCTACCTTACTTCTGCTAGAACCGCAATATCTTTAATATCTTCCTTGAATCCAAGCCAAGATCCCTTGCAATGCGATATTATAATTGTAACTACACGCTATCTGGACAAGAATCCGGAGATTATACTTGATTCGGGCTAAAATTTGATGTATGAAGGTTGGGGGAAATTTTCAGAAGTTTGAAGGAGTTTTTGGTGTGTTTGGATGAAGAAAGAGGGGGCTACCTTATATAATGTTCCAGAATCTGCCTGGTCCGACTCAAAAATTGTTCAGCGGGTTCGCACTGCCACATGGCGCGTTCGCGCTGAGTTGCTGGGTTCTCCTCTGCGCATTCGTGCCACCTTCTGGTGCGATCGTGTAGGGTTAATTCCCTGCTCTAACACCCCATCTTAAAATTCTCATAACGTTTGATTCCAATGTCGGATTGATGCGCGGTTTGTTGTGTTGGAAACTAGACTTCATGAACTTCAATTTAGGCTTTGCTTTGCTTCAAAACTCCTCATAGACTAAAATATATTCTTTCCCCAAGTTGGACCAAAATTGTCCCCCATCTTTTCTCCAAAGTTCCAACAACTTGATTTCCTTACGCCACCTACCCTTCAATTCTTCCCTAGCATATTATATGAACTTAAACCCTCATAATCATAAGGTAGGCGCATATAATTTCATATATCTTAGAAGGTCCTCCACAATCCACAATTACACAGCTAACACCTAACGAATCTTAACGTACCAACTATGAGGTGTAACATTCCTCCCCCCTTAGAAACATTCGTCCTCGAATGTTAAACTCTTAGGAATTCTACAAAAATTTCGCTAGAGTTTCCCCTGTAATTGTACCACTACCATCCTGTCACAACAACCCAAAATATACAGTGCCTCACAGGGCTACAACAACAATGATAATAATGGCCCCACACGACCAAGGAACTATAAGAAGGAAAGCGTTACGCACCTAAAGACAATGACATCTTTGTCTGAACTTCTTCTGGGAGTGGAAACAAATGTGGATACCTGGACTTTATATCGTCCTCATCCTCCCAAGTCATTTCTTCCCTATTATTGTTTCTCCAAAGAACTTGTTATAGCCCGTATTTTTGTACGATGGATTATTCGTGAGCTAATCGACATAAATTCAAGGACAAGATTATTTTTGGGATATGAGACAAGGACTTTTAATCCCGATTTTTAATATGGCACGACTTGCTTGTAAATTTCAATTAGTGTAGAAATATTAGTGGAGATTAAGGATTAATTAGCCTAAATAGATTAGTAAGTGGGCCCCACCAAACAGCATAATTTAAAAAAATCTGATCATGGATGGTATGATAGTGGGGCACGTTTCCTAAGGGCTGGTTGCATATATATTTTGGTTGATGACTCACTTAGCCATAATTCATCTTCACCAAAGTTGAATTGGAGAAAGAAAAAGAAACCACAACAGCTATGGCTGCTCACGGCCATGGCAGCTCTTGATCAACTCAAGCTTTTAATAGCAAAAAATTAAATTTTTAAGGTGTTCTAAACATTCAAAGGTGAGCAGTAACGTGAATTTAATCCTTGGGGCAGCAAGAACACTTGTAATTTTAATTCATAATTTCCAGCAAAGTTAAGAGGCCAAGCTTGCTAAGGTAAGGTTTAATTCCCTCCTACATGTTTTAGAGATGGTTTGGTCTTTGTATAATTTAGTGGATAAGGAATTTGTGAAAGGAAAGCGTAAATCATGCTAGAATTTGTATTGATTCCATGGGCTGTTTTCGGATTTGTTGTAATATTAGGATAGTTTTCTTGCATATAGTAGTTGATGTCGTTGTTGTGTTGTTGCTGATATGAATCACCAATTTGGAAGAAATAAATGTATAAGATATCGTATACAAAGCGTATGTGGCTGGTTTGGTGTATATTTTTAGATGTTCGAGGCGTATCGGGCATTGTTATGTTGTAATTAGGGGTTGTTTGGGGCATGTTGTTGTTAAGCTATTGATGGGATTTGCTTGTATATGGATAATAGTCACTAATTGTTGTGTTGCTCGATTCGAAAGAAAAGATAAGTTTAAAACGTACTTCTAGTAGTCCGAAAGATTGATTTTGGGTGGTTGTAATTGTTGGACTATTATAAGGTCATTTCGATGAAGTGTTGTGGCTATAGATTATTAAGAGTAACTTGAATATGTTGTAGTCTCTATGTTAACTATTATTGAATGTTGTAATGTGTGGACTGATTGGAATGCTATGCGGGCTGTTTCGGGGTATTCTTGAATCTTGTTTTGGCTAGTTCTTGATATAGTAACTTGGACATGTGGTTGTTGATGTTGATTTGATCGTTTCATAGTTGGCTTGAATGTGAGGGAAATGAACAATATAGGAGAAATGCCGCCCAATTTTCTAGGAATAAGCTACTAACGTTGAAATATGTTTTAAACCTTTCCGTAGCTTAACCATAGTTCTTAACGTCTTAATATAGGTTGAGATACTGATATACGTATTGTATCACGGATAAGCGTTAAAGGTATGTAAAGCTATCCCTTCTTTCTTTTGGCATGATCTATATGAAACAAACAAACGATGAATGTATAAGCTCCTATTATTAGAGACACTAGGATGGCTGATGTTCTTGATTTCCAAAAGCTATTTCATATTGTCTTGATACGTGTCTATGATTCCTGAAGTTCTAATTGACATAATCCATAGTGACATTCGAGAGGTACTTGACATATTACGTCGATTTGATACTCAAGTGTTAGTTCATTCAACTTATTCTATTGAGTCTCAGATGATGATTTAATTTGCATATGGTTGCTCACTACTCTGCTCGTGCATGCTGTTAATATATCTTTCACCGAGTCCCGGGCTGGGTATGTTTTCGTGCACAGTTTCACTGCATTGTTCACCAAGTCCCTCACTAGAGGGCCGGGTACGGTATATATATATATATATATATATATATATATATATATATGATATGATGATGTGATGATGGCACCGAGTCCTATGATAGGCCGGGTATGGTATACATGTATATGACTTTATTCACCGAGTCCATAATGGGCCGGATATGGTATATGATATAGCTATGCATGATTTTCACTTCATAAGGCACAAGTACAGTGGTATCTTGATTGTCATACTTGTCTCCTGTAATCTCTATTTCAGTCATGATCTTCTTTATTATATTTCATGCTTTATATACTCAGTACATAGCTCATACCGAGCCCGCTCTTTTCGGGCTACGCGTTTCATGCCGCGGTACGGATACTCGATTTGGTGACCCTCTCTCTGCCTAGGAGTTCTACTCGGTACATTTGGAGAGCTCCATTGTTCCGGAGCCTAGCTTATTTTGGTATAGATCTTTTGATGTAGACTTATGCATATCCAGGGGTACGGCGGGGCCCTGTCCCGTCATATTTCACTATTGATACTCTTAGAGGTCTGTAGACATATGTGTGGGTTGTATATAGGTGTTATTCAGCTGTGTCAATATGGCTTGTTTTGGATGTTCCCGTATATAGTGGCAGCCTTGTCGGCTTGCGTACTGTGTTATCTTTTGGTTCGCTGTGACTCCTCAGGAGATGGGTTTATTATGACATATGGCGTTCTGATGTAATGTCTTGTTTTTGCAAGTTTCCATATTGTCCTTAGATTCAGTCTGACTATATCTAACAGGCAGGTATATGAGTGTCCAGCTCGGGCACTAGTCACGACCCATGGGTTTGGGTCGTGACAAAAGTGGTATCGAAAGCGGTTCATCCTCGGAGTGTCTACGAGGCCGTGCCTAGTAGAGTCTTGTTTATCGGTGTGTTGTGCACCACATCTATAAACAGGAAACTACAGGACATTTAGGATGTTGTCTTTCCTTCTTACTCTAGATCATACGATAGAGCTATATTCAGGATAATCCTTCCCTAACAAATTATTGTGTTTACGGCTATGCCTCGAAAGAAACAAGCGCGAGAAGGGCAAATCGGTAGAAAGAGATA
Organism: Lycium ferocissimum; assembly: GCF_029784015.1. Lineage (NCBI taxonomy): Eukaryota > Viridiplantae > Streptophyta > Magnoliopsida > Solanales > Solanaceae > Lycium > Lycium ferocissimum. Next base: position 114,011 of record NW_026715243.1, on the reverse strand, counting down.
CTAGCCAGACTCGGAGAGTTACTAGGGCCCGTGCCCAGTCTATGCCAGAGATTGTGCTCCAGTCGGCCAGCTCTACTACACCGCCACCTCCAGAGGAACTTAGAGCAAAAACAGCTCCAGATCAGGGGGCGGCTCCACCGCCAGCTCCCGAGGCTCCGGTGCCGAGCCTCGCCCCTCGGCCGGGGGCGGGGATAAGGCCATGAGAGATGCGGTTCGTTCTTGTCGACCAGTTGGTGGCGGGGAAGGCTCGCAGCATGGACTAGGAGAGAGTTGACCATGCGGATGAACATGATAGTTTGAGGGCTCGTGACTTCTTAAATTGTAATCCTCCCGAGTTCTTTGGGTCAAAGCTTGGGATGATCCACGGAGTTTATTCGACGGATGCAGCGTACATTGAGGATAATTAGGGCTTTTGAGACTGAGTCTATTGAGTTGGCTTCGTATCGGTTGCGGGATGTAGCTGTTAATTGGTATGAGTCCTGGGAGTTATCTAGGGGCGAGGGTGCTCCTCCAGCGGTATGGGATGAGTTTGTGGAGGCCTTTCTTAGCCACTTTCTGCCTCCGGAGATGAGGCGATCCAGAGTTGATAGATTCTTACATTTGAGGCAGAGTGGTAGGAGCGTTCGAGATTATAGTCTTGAGTTTGATTCGTTGACTAGATATGCGCCTACTATTGTAGCTGATATGGCTGATAGGGTGCATCGCTATGTGATGGGACTGGATCGTTATTTGATTGATGGTTGTATGGCAGTGGCTCTTCAGCCAGGTATGGATATTGCTCGGGTACAGGCATATGCACAGGGGGTAGAGGATCGACACAGAGGACGTCAGCCAGACAGAGACTGCGACAGAGGCCAGCATAAGAGGGCTAGATTGTTCGGTTATCCTATTGAGTATCGAGGCAGGCAGCCTCAGCAGTATAGTAGATATTCTTCCCAGCCAGCATGGAGTGCACCCCTACAGTTTACAGGTAGGAGATTTGATAGCACAGGGTATTCAGGGGCCGGTCAGAGCTCTAAGGCTTCAGGTTCACAGATGAACAGGGGTTTGAGTCAGTCGAGGCCACCTTTGCCTCGGTGTTCTCGGTGTAGTAGGTACGTTACGGGAATGTCATCTTGCTACGAGTGTTTGTTTTCTTGCGGCGTCAAGGCCATATTGTGAGAGAGAGTGTCCGTATGGAGGTAGTCCGGTGGTGTGGCTTAGCCTCTTGGATCGGTTCTTCGGTTCATCTTCTTCGTAGCTATGCGCCTGTGGGGGCGGGTATTCGAGCACCGGCGGGCCGTGGTAGAGGTCGTGTCGGAGCTTTCAGTTTTAGCGATCCTTCGAACCGCATATATGCTTTGGCTAGTAGACAGGATCAGGAGGCGTCACCGAATGTGGTTATAGGTATATTATCGATTTTCTCTCGGGACGTACATGCATTGATAGATCCAGGCTCCACCTTATCATATATATCTCCCTTTGTTGCTAGTAGAATCGGAATAGAACACGAGTTGATAGAACCATTTGAGGTAGCTATCACAGGTAGGAGATTCAGTATAGAAAACCAAGTATATAGAGATTGTTCGGTGGCTATATATAGTCATCATACCTTGGCAGACCTGATAGAGTTAGATATGACTGAGTTTGATGTTATTATGGGTATAGATTGGTTAGCTTCTTGTTATGCTAACGTTGATTGTAGAGAAAATATAGTTCGATTTCAGTTCCGGAGAGCCAATTATAGAGTGGATAGGAAATACGGCATCGCCAAAGGGGTAAGTTTATTTCATACCTCGAAGGCAAGGAAGATGGTTAGAAAGGGTTATATTTATCATCGGGTTCGTGTGCATGACTTGAAAGCGAAACCGACTCTTCGGTCGATGTTCCGATAGTTAATGAATTTCCATATGTATTCCCAGATGAACTTCGGGTCTTCCTCCGAGCGGGAGATAGAGTTTACTATAGATGTATTGCCAGATACTCAGCCTATATCTATTCCTCCTTAGCACGAATGGCACTGCGGGCGGAAGGAGTTAAAGGAGCAGGCGAGGGACTTGTTAGAAAAGGGCTTCATCGGGCCTAGCACATCACCTTGAGGAGCACCGTACTATTTGTGAGAAAGAAAGATGGGTCGGCATTTGCGGATGTGTATTGATTATAGGCAGCTGAATAAAGTAACAATAAAGAATAGATATCTCCTCCCCAGGATTGATGATCTATTTGACCAGTTCAGGGTGATAAGTATTTTTCAAAGATAGACTTGCGGTCAGGTTATCATCAGGTGTGGGTAAAGGAGGCAGATATTCCGAAGACTGCATTCAGGACCCGATACGGGCATTATGAGTTTAGAGTGATGTCTTTTGGGTCACCCTAATGCTCCAGCGGTATTTATGGATTTGATGAGGCAAAGTGTTCAAAATACTCCTAGATATGTTCATAATTGTATTTATCGATGATATTCTGGTCTATTCACGATCAGAAGAGGAGCATGCAGACCATTTAAGGACGGTACTTAGGGTGCTCCAGCACCAGAAGTTGTATGCTAAGTTCTCTAAATGCGAATTCTGGTTGACTTCAGTAGCATTCTTGGGGCATATTATTGGAGCTGATGGTATTCGGGTAGATACACAGAAGATTGAGGCGGTAAAGACTTGTCCTAGACCTATGACACCTACTGAGGTATGTAGTTTTCTGGGGCTAGCAGGATATTATAGGAGATTCGTAGAGAAGTTTGCCTCGATTTCAGCGCCTTTAACAAGGCTAACTCAGAAGGCAGCTAAGTTCCAGTGGACTGATGCTTGTGAACAAAGCTTCCAGTTGCTGAAGGACAAGTTGACTACAGCTCCAGTTTTAACTCTTCCTGAGGGACCAGATGGCTACGTCATTTATTGTGATGCTTCCGGTGTTGGGCTAGGTTGTGTATTGATGCAGCATGGTAGGGTTATAGCCTATGCTTCCCGACAGCTTAGAAAGCACGAAAGGAATTATCCTACTCATGATCTGGAGTTAGCCGCGGTGATTCATGCCTTGAAGATATGGAGGCATTATTTATATGGTGTTCATGTTGATATTTATACGGATCATAAGAGTTTCCAATATATCTTTAAGCAGAAGGAGCTGAATTTGCGACAGAGACGGTGGCTAGAGTTACTAAAGGATTATGATGTTGATATCCTATACCATCCAGGGAAAGCAAATGTTGTAGCAGATGCACTTAACCGTAAATCTATGGGTAGTTTGACGAACGTGCAACCAGAAAGGAAGGAGATAGTTCGTTAAATTTATCGGCTATCTAATCTTGGAGTCCGTTTGACTGATTCCAGAGATGGTGGAGTTTCTGTCCGAGAAGTTGCTGAATCCTCTATCATAGAAGAGGTAAAGAGACGCCAGTTCGAGGACCCTGTTCTGGCACAGTATAGAGATACAGCTCTTTAAAAGGAGATTCAAGGTTACACCTGACAGAGTGCTACGATATGGAGGCAGATTATGTGTACCTGAGGTTACAGGGCTACGACAACAGGTTATGGGAGAGGCACACTATGCCGTTATTACGTTCATCCCCGAGGTCAACGAAGATGTATCATGACCTCGGATGTTTATATTGGTGGGATGACATGAAAAGGGACATAGCGGAATTTGTTGCTCGGTGCCGAATTGCCAACGAAGTTAAGGTCGAGCATCGGAGGCACAGGTGGATTATTACGGGAGATGAGATCCCCGACTTGAAAATGGGAAGTAATTAATATGGACTTCATTACAGGCTTACCTCGCACTCCACGAAAGTATGATTCTATATGGGTTATTGTGGATAGGCTGACAAAATCAGTCCATTTTCTTCCAGTCAGGACTACTTATTCAACTGAGGACTATGCAAGGTTATATATCAAGGAGATAGTGAGACTTCACGGGATTCCCACATCTATTATATCGAATAGAGGAGCTCAGTTTACAGCTAACTTCTGGAGATCATTCCAGAAGGGATTGGGGACACAGGTGAGTCTTAGCACAGCATTTCACCCTCGGAGTCGACGGACGGTGCCGAGCGTACTATTCGGACGCTAGAAGATATGTTGCGAGCTGTATTATTGACTTCGAGAGGTAGGCGGGACGATCATTTGCCACTTATCGAGTTTGCTTATAATAATAGCTACCATTCTAGTATCCCGATGGCACCGTATGAGGCCTTATATGGGAGGAAGTGCAGGTCACCTATTGGTTGGTTTGATGTTGGTGAGACTAAATTAATAGGCCTAGGACATGATTAAATGTCGTTGATAAGGTGAAGCTTATTCGGAGAGGTTATTAGCGCCCGCAGTCGACGAAGTCATATACGGATAATCGACGTCGACACTTAGAGTTTCAGATTGGTGATTGGGTGTTCTTGAAGGTGTCACCCATGAAGGGTGTAATGAGAATCGGCAAGAAAGGGAAGCTTAGCCCGAGGTACATTGGGCCTTATCAGATTATTCGTAGGGTAGACAAGGTTGCCTATGAGTTGGACCTACCATCTGATTTGGAAGCAGTACATCCGATCTTTCATGTGTCAATGCTTCGTAAATGTATTGGTGACCCTTCTAGAGTATTCCCTGTAAATGATGTCCAAGTAATGGAGGAGTTGTCTTACGAGGAGAGGCCTATAGCTATACTTGATCGGCAAGTTAAAAGATTGCGTACTAAGGATGTAGCTTCCGTCAAAGTATTGTGGCGAAATAATAATAGGGAAGAGATGACCTGGGAAGCCGAAGACGAGATGAAGAATAAGTATCCTTACTTGTTCCCTATGCCTGCAGGTAATTTAAATTCCTCACTTGATTATATTGATTGGTAGATGAGACTATATGATATTGTGACCCTGTGAGGCATCTGTGGGTAGCTAAATACAGGTTGGTAGGTATACCGATAGAGGGGACTTTCCCGAAATTTTTATAAGACCCTATAGAACTAGTTTAACATTCGAGGACGAATGTTCTAAAGGGGGGAATGATGTTATATCTCGTATTTTTGTACAATAGATTATTCGTGAGCTAATCGACATAAATTCAAGGACAAGATTATTTTTGGGATATGAGACAAGGACTTTTAATCCCGATTTTTAATATGGCACGACTTGCTTGTAAAGTTCAATTAGTGTAGAAATATTAGTGGAGACTAAGGATTAATTAGCCTAATTAGATTAGTAAGTGGGCCCCACCAAACAACATAATTAAAAAAAATCTGATCATGGATGGTATGCTAGTGGGGCACGTGTCCTAAGGGCTGGTTGCATATATATTTTGGTTGATGACTCACTTAGCCATAATTCATCTTCACCAAAGTTAAATTGGATAAAGAAAAAGAAACCACAACAAATGGCGAGTTACGTTATGGCGTGTTGATCAACTCAAGCTTTTGATAGCAAAAAATTGAATTTCTAAGGTGTTCTAAACATTCAAAGGTGAGCAGCAACGTGAATTTAATCCATGGGGCAGCAAGAACACTTGTAATTTTAATTCATAATTTCCAGCAACGTTAAGAGGCCAAGCTTGCAAAGGTAAGGTTTATGTCACGACCCGACTAGGGCCATGACGGGTACCCGGGGCTAACCACCGAGCACCACTCATTCTATTACTTATCCTGCCTTCATTCATATTTCTCATCATTCATAGTCATAGAAAACGTCTTTCATTTAAAATATATTTACTTTATAGACATCAGCCCTTTAGGCTATCAAAATAGTAATGTACATACGTGCGTATACATATGAGAGACTTGTAAGACCATACTACCCACACATACGTACCTACGAGCCTCTACTAGAGTACTAGACATATGGACGGGACAGGACCCCGTCGTGCCCAAAATATATGTACACAAAATACTGTCTCAAAATAGCACCTCCGAAATAAAGGAAGCTCCACCGTCGATCGTGCGATAAGCTACTATGGATGCGCACCGCCCCCTGTCTACCCGTGGGCATAAACACGGCGTCAAAGAAAAGGACGTCGATACGAAATATGTGGAGTTGTAAAGCATGAGCAATAATAATATGATAGGAACATAAGGGATAGCATAAGATAAAGGAACTGGCCCATTTCTATAATACCTTTTTAGCATTCGCCATACGTACTTACCCCTTTATTCCTCTAATGATACACTTGTTACATCCACATAGTTACATATGCAATAATTTACAATGCAGTACAATCACGTACCCGACAGTCTAGGCTCGGTATCATCCTTAACATCATTATACGTCACATAAGCATATCATGATCTTAGCACAACTAATCATCGTCGCATTCCTCATAACACATACACATACCTATCATAGTGCGTTATTTATACACATTTGAACATTATCCGTATTCGGCCACGTGGGGCTCGATAATATCCGTATTCGGCCACGTAGGGCTCGACAATATCCGTATTCAGCCACGTAGTGGCTCGACAGTCTCCGTATTCGGCCACGTAGTGGCTCGATAGTATCCGTATTCGGCCACGTAATGGCTCGACAGTATCATATATATGTCTTCTGTACCCGGCCATGACGAGGCTCGGTATGTCTCTTATCATCACATGCATCTCATAAGCTTATCATAGCTTTCCATAAAACATGTATCTAAATCAAGGACAATCTATTAAAAATAATATCATTTCCATGACGTGAACTTCATAACATATACCGTATACTTACCATTATTATTCATCACATATGCATATACATCATCATACCACACATACATCATCGTATCAATCACGCACCATCATAGACTCGTCATTATTAATCGTTTCATAAGCATATCATGGCACTATCATAATTGCTCATCATAATGCATGCATGGGACTCATGGACGATTATACTTTATCGGGGTGACATAAGGTCGTGAACCCCCGATTACATTATGGAGCATTCATGAACATTCCACCTCACCTTGAAGGAATTAGCACATAAGGTGAGCGTATACAATAATCAACATCAATAAACTATGGGTAGCTTCATTAGCTTTGTAGGAACATCATATCCTAGACTATAGCATCTCTAGACTTAAGCTTATCATTACCATTATCATACTCGTAGCATATCTCTTATCTCATATGGCTATTCATGAACAAGGACTCATAGTTTTCTAGAAGATGGGACATTCATAAGAAAGGAGGAAATTCATGCCATAGGACTCATGCCTTAGAAGGAAAGGACTAGCCTTACATACCTTTGCCGTTTAACTATTTGATTGCTTGCTCGATCTTCTTTAATGCACTCATTCTACCTTCAAAAGGATTCGTATCGACATTAGCTAAACATTTATAAAGACGTGCTTACTAATGCTAGAGAAAATTGGGCAGCATTTCCTTTGTTTATACTACTTTTCACCATATTCCGTATCAACTCCCAACATTCATAACAACAACCGTCATTCATTTACATTATTCGCATTTCACAATTTCACTCCAATTCTCCATAATCATGACCAAAGTCCATTATCGCGTTCTTTCATATCCAATACCTATTCCATGTTCTAAATGTCATTTATAACGTATTTATAATCTCAACATATCCATTTTCATGATTCATTTCAACTACTACCCAATAATGACACTATTCACCCATTTATGACCCATTTTCTATACTCTTTTACAATCTAAGTGTTTCAACTTATTAACACTTCAAACATCATGAAAATACCATAAAACTTACCTTAGATAATGTAGAAACAAACCTTGAGTGGAAGTATTCCTTTAGCACCAAAACCCTATTTCACCTTTCTTGAGATTTCTTGACTTTAGTGAGGTTTCATATATTCACTCCAATTCTTGTTGTTGATCCTTGATTTCCTTGGTTTTCTTGTGGATGAAATATGTGGAACCTTCTAGAGGTCTAGAGAGATATGAAGAAGTGTATGGAATGAAATAAATGAAGTGGGAACATCATTATATAATTGAACTAAGTTCAGCCCGTCGGGAGTTCCACGGACTGTTCCACGGTCCGTGGAACCAAGTGCTATTCATGAAACTGGTCGTGGTTCATGACCAGCCAGCCACCTTCTTTGCTGGCAGTTCGACGGACCCATCCACGGTCCGTGGAATATTATATGGGCCATGGAACATGGTCGTGGAACTCACAGTTCCACCAAAGTTGTTCCCGTCGCCTCGATTGATCTCCAATCCTTATGGAACCTTCTTAACACTTATTTATCACTTCATTAGCAATCTAAGGAACATTAGAACTCTTCTCCAAAACATTATTGAGACATCATTAACTCGATACTCGTAATTTTGCCCGACACACAACTTATAACTCGCTTTCCTTTACAACTTTCTTTCCTTAACTCGAATGTCTTTGGGAATCTCAATTAGGACCACCAATTACTATTTCTTGCTTATCAAAACGTCGTATATATCATGCCCTTCATTGGCCTATTTGCTGTATGTTAACGAAAATTTTTTCGATGTGTAACAGTTTAATTCCCTCCTACATGTCTTAGAGATGGTTTGGTCTTTGTATAATTTGGTAGATGTGGAATTTGTGTAAGGAAAGCTTAAATCATGCTAGAATTTGTATTGATTCCATGGTCTGTTTTCGGATTTGTTGTAATATTAGGATAGTTTTCTTGCATATAGTAGTTGATGTCGTTGTTGTGTTGTTGCTGATATGAATCCCCAATTTGGAAGAAAGAAATGTATAAGATATCGTATACGAAGCGTATGTGGCTGGTTTGGTGTATATTTTTAGATGTTCGAGGCGTATCGGGCATTGTTATGTTGTAATTAGGGGCTGTTTGAGGCATGTTGTTGTTAAGCTATTGATGGGATTTGCTTTTATATGGATAATAGTCATTGATTGTTGTGTTGCTCGATTCAAAAGAAAAGATAAGTTTAAAACGTACTTCTAGTAGTCCGAAAGATTGATTTTGGGTGGTTGTAATTGTTGGACTATTATAAGGTCGTTTCGATGAAGTGTTGTGGCTATAGATTATTAAGAGTAACTTGATATGTCGTAGTCGTTTTGTTAACTATTATTGAATGTTGTAATGTGAGGACTGATTGGAATGTTATGCGGGCTGTTTCAGGGTATTCTTGAATCTTGTTTTGGCTAGTTCTTGATATAGTAACTTGGACGTGTGGTTGTTGATGTTGATTTGGTCGTTTCATAGTTGGCTTGAATGTGAGGGAAATGAACAATATAGGAGAAATGCCGCCCAATTTTCTACGAATAAGCTACTAACATTGAAATACGTTTTAAACCTTTCCGTAGCTTAACCATAGTTCTTAACGTCTTAATATAGGTTGAGATACTTCGGGCAGCGTATACGTATTGTATCACGGATAAGTGTTAAAGGTGTGTAAAGCTATCCCTTCTTTCTTTTGGCATGATATATATGAATCAAACAAATGATGAATGTATAAGCTCCTATTCTTAGAGACACTAGGATGGTTGATGTTGTTGATTTCCAAAAGCTATTTCATATTGTCTTGATACGTGTCTATGATTCCTGAAGTTCTAAGTGACATAATCCATAGTGACATTCGAGAGGTACTTGACATGACTGTCGTCTTTGATACTCAAGTGTTAGTTCATTATACTTATTCTATTGAGTCTCGACGATGATTTAATTTGCATATGGTTGCTCGCTACTACGCTCATGCATCTTTGTTAATATATCTTTCACCGAGTCCGGGCCGGGTATGTTTTCGTGCACGGTTTCCTTTGCATTGTTCCACCGAGTCCCTCACTAGAGGGCCGGTACGGTATATATATATATATATATATATATATATATATATATATATATATATATATATGATGGCATATAGTCCCGTGATGGGCCGGGTATGGTATACATGTATATGACTTTATTCACCGAGTTCATAATGGGCCGGATATGGTATATGATATAGCTATGCATGATTTTTACTTCATAAGGCACAAGTACAGTGGTATCTTGATTGTCATACTTGTCTCCTGTAAACTCTATTTCAGTCATGATCTTCTTTATTGTATTTCATGCTTTATATACTCGGTACATATCTCGTAATCGGCCCGTTTTCTTCGGAAATTGCGTTTCATGCCGCAGTACGAATACTCGATTTGGTGACCCTCCGGCCTAGGAGTTCTACTCGCTCGGTTTGGAGAGCTCCATTTTCCGAGCTGGCTTATTTTGGTATGGATCTTTTGATGTAGACTTATGCATATCCGAAGTGGGGCGGCACAATGCCTCCGTCCCGTCATATTTCACTATTAATACTCTTGAGGGTCCGTAGACATATGTGTGGGTTGTATATAGGTGTTATTCGGCCGTGTCAATATGGCTTGTTTTGGATGTTCCGTATATAGTGGCGGCACTTGTCGGCTTGCGTCTTGTGTTATCTTTTGGTTCGCCGTGACTCCTCGGGGAAGACGGGGTTTATTATGACATATGGCGTTCGTGTAATGTGTTGTTTTTGCAAGTTTCCATATTGTCCTTAGATTCAGTCTGACTATATCTAAAAGGCAGGTATACGAGTGTCCAGCTCGGGCACTAGTCACGGCCCATGGGGTTGGGTCGTGACAGAACTTTCACTCAATGTTTTAAAAGGCAGTTTGAGGGCTCGCCCCGGGGCTGGCCTTGGGGCGGGCCAATGGCAAAACACCCCGGGGCTCACGTATAGGGCTTAGTTCCTGTGAGGCTTACGCCTTAAACGCCTGACGATACGCCCTAAACACGCCTAACGCCCAACACTCGGGACTCGTCTAACAGTTCTTACACAAATTATATGTTAAACTCCTTAATTAAAATCGTAGACCCTCATAATTCTTTAACAAATGAATGATACTTAATAGTTTTCATCTATAGAAATAAGAATATTGGGTTTAACTCAAATAACAGGTCGTAGTATTGCATATTTACTATTTGAGAACATCGTGAGGATAAATATCACTTAATATTTCTTTTAAAAATACATAGCTGAATGGTACATTTTCACTTGTCATTAATCTTTTGTCCTATGTATCAAAATTATCATATTTTATTATTTCACTATTTGAAAGTAATTTTATTTTTATTCATGAAGGAGTTACGTTTTTATTATAATACTGATAAAGTTTATTGATTATTTGCTTATAGGGAGATAAAATGAATAGTATGATAGTAATATTGTTTTAAGAAATTGTAATTTTTTCATTGTTTGAAAGTTAAGATGTTAGAGTTCATTTGCATTTCATAATAGCTTTTATTTCATTGTATTGTTTATCCTTGTACAATTATGTTATATATATTTACAAGTTGTAAGTGGCATATAATGGATTCCTTTGATTAGTTTTTTGTGAGGATCAAGCGCGCGCGCGCGCGCGCGTGTGTGTGTATATATACAACAACAACAACAAGCCCAGTATAATCCCACCATGTGGGGTCTGGGGAGGGTAGAGTATACGCAGACCTAACCCACACCTTGAAAGGTAGGGCGGATATTTCCGAAAGACCCTTGGCTCAAGAGAGGAAAAGAGAGGAAAACAAGGCAAAAGGTCAGATAGGGCCAAGCATATCGAAACAAATATGAAAACAGGGAATAACAAAAGCGAGAAATTCATGGAAGAACAGTCCAGAAAGAAAGGAGCATTAACTACTATAGATAAATAAGATAAACAAAGTACACGGCCCGACAAATATAAGCGGCCGAATCAAATGCGGAAAATCAAATGGCAATAAATAAATGAGCAAAACTGCAACTCCTATGGAGAGAGGATAAGCCACCTAGCCTTCTATCCTAATCTGAGTCCTCCACAGCCTCCTATCTAAAGTCATGTCCTCGGTGAGCTGAAAGCTGTGCCATATCTGTCTAATCACCTCCCCAATACTTCTTTCGACCTCCCTTTACCTCTCCCGAAACCGTCCATAGCCAACCACTCCCTCTCTTGCTGGAGCATCCGTGTCTCTCTCCATGCCCAAACCATCTCAGCGTCGCTTCCCGCATCTTGTCCTCCACCAATGCCATTCCCACCTTATCTCGGATATCTTCATTCCTAATTCTATCCCTCCTAGTGTGCCCACACATCCACCGCAACATTCACATTTTCATGACATTCATCTTCTAAACGTGACATCTCTTGACTGGCCAACACTCCGCTTCGTACAATAAAGTCGGTCTAACCACCACTTTGTAGTAGAACTTGCCTTTAAGTTTTGGTGGCACTTTCTTATCAAACGACCTCTCTAGGAGCGAGCCTCCATTTCATCCACCCTGCACCAATACGATGTGAAACATTATCGTTGATAGCCCCATCTCCCTGTATAATAGACCCAAGATACTTGAAACTTCCTTTCTTTTGAATGGCCTGGGTACCTAGCCTCACTTCCTTGTCAGCCTCACGGGTACGCCACTGAACCTGCACTCCAAGTATTCTGTCTTGTTCCTACTCAATTTAAATCCTTTAGACTCCAATGTCTGTCTCCAGCCCTCCAGCTTATCATTGACTCCGTTGCGAGTCTCGTCAATGAGGACTATGTCATCCGCGAACAACATACACCAAGGCACCTCACCTTGTATTTGTCGTGTCAATTCATCCATCACCAAGGCGAATAGAAACGGGCTAAGAGCTGATCCCTGATGCAACCCCATCAACATGAAAGTGCTCCGAGTCTCTCCTACCGTCTTACCACCGGTCTTGGCCTCCATACATGTCCTTTATCGCTCTAATGTACACCACAGGTACACCTTTAGCCTCCAAGCATCTCCATAGGACCTCTCTTAGCACTTGGAGATGCCTTGGTCTTAGCTCTAATGTGTGTGTATATATATATATATATATATATATATATATATATATATATATATATATATATATATATATATATAGAGAGAGAGAGAGAGATTTCATTTATTTATAATTTTTTTAATGTAATTATCTATTTAAAAATATTTATTGTAATTATATTAATTTATGAAATACTAAAAATTAAATTCCCATGGGGCTTACGCCCCGTACCTCGAGGCATACATAAAATGCCCCGCCTTTAAAACAACGCTTTCACCGAGGCTACATCTTTAGTTCTTAGCCTCGAACTTGTCTATCCGGATTGCAACGGGAACCTCTTCATATGATAGTCCTTCGGTGACCTGAACATCATCGATGGGCACAACTCTTGAAGGATCTCTAACACACTTACGGAGCATGGATACATGGAAGACTGGGTGTACGGACTCTAAGTTGGAAGATAGATCCAACTCATAAGCTACCTTGCCCGCTCTACGAATAATCCTATAAGGCCCAATATATCGAGAGCTAAGCTTACCTTTTTTACCAAATCTCATGACGCCTTTCATCGGCGACACCTTTAGGAATGCCCAATCATTAACTTTGAACTCCAAGTCTCGTCGGTGATTATCCGTGTAAGAGCTCTTTCGACTTCGGGCTATTAATAATCGATCTCGAATAAGCTTAATTTTTTCCACCGCTTGTTGGATTAAGTCTGGCCATACAAATTTCTTCTCTCCCACGTCAAACCATCCAATTAGTGATCTTCACTTCCGCCCATATAAAGCTTTATACGGGGCCATCTGAATACTGCAGTGGTAGCTATTATTGTAGGCAAACTCAATAAGATGCAAGTGATCATCCCAATTTCCCCCAAAATCTAGCACACATGCCCTTAACATATCTTCAAGGGTTTGAATGGTACGCTCGGCTGTACCGTCCGTCCGTCGGGGGTGAAATGTTGTGCTAAGATTCACTTGAGTCCCCAAACCCTCCTGGAAAGATTTCCAAAAATTAGCCGCAAACTGCGTACCCCTGTATGAGATAATGGATACAGGAACACCATAAAGTCGGACTATCTCCTTAATATAAAGCTTTGCATAATCTTCGGCGGAGTAAGTAGTCCTGACAGGTAGAAAGTGTGTTGATTTTGTCAATCTATCAACAATTACCCATATAGAATTAAACCAACGCTCAGAACGGGGTAAGCCTAAGATAAAATATATATTAACTACTTCCCACTTCTAAGTTGGGATCTCCATAGCCTGCAATAATCCGCCGAGCTTCTGATGTTCAATCTTCACCTATTGACAATTAGGACACTGGGCTACGAACTTCGCTATATCATTCTTCATTCCATCCAACCAATAAACCTCTTTGATGTCGCGGTACATCTTTGTTGACCCAGGATGGATAGAATAACGGAAGCAATAAGCCTCTGCCATAATTTTCTGTCGTATCCCCGCAACATCGGGAATACACAACCTACCTCGATACCTGGGGACTCCATCTTCAGTAATCCCAAATGGTGATTACTTCTTTTGCGGAGTTGTATCCCTGTAATGGATCAATGAAGGGTCTTCATACTAGCGCCTTTTCACCTCGGCTACTAAGGATGATGTTGTTGTAGTCTGAATAGTAACTCTGGCATCTCCTAAATCTATAACTCTGACCCCCAAATTGACTGGCCGGAAGCTCATGAGCCGACTCCCCTTTTCCACCCATAGGTATCTTAGTACACGCCCACGTAGATTTGCGGTGAGGGCATACACTACCACATATTGCTTTCCCCGAGTGGTACAAAATATCAACATCATAATCTTTCAGAAATTCTAACCTCCGTCTCTGCCACAAGTTTAGCTCCCTCTGCTTGAAGATGTACTGAAGACTCTTATGATCTATATAGATGTCCACATGAACGCCATATAAGTAATGTCTCCAGATTTTAAGTGCATGAATCATGGCTGCTAACTCTAGGTCATGAGTTGGGTAGTTCTTTTCGTGCTTCCTGATCTGTCTAGAAGCGTAAGCAATCATCTTGCCGTGCTGCATTAATACACAACCCAATCAGACCCTCGAAGTGTCACAATACACAACATAGCTCTCGGATCCCTCTGGAAGTGCTAGAACTGGTGCTGAAGTTAACCTATCCTTCAATTCTTGAAAACTCCGCTCGCAAGCACCTGTCCATTGGAACTTGGCTGCTTACTGAGTCAACTTCGTCAACGGGGCGAGAAGAAAAGAGAAGCCCTGCACAATCTTCTCCGTAATACCCCGCTAAGCGGGGAAACTACGAACCTCCGTCGGCGTCATAGGTCGAGGCCAAGTCTTCATAGCCTCTATCTTCTGAGTATCTACTTTGATGCCCTTATCTGAAACAATATGCCCTAGAAAAGCCACAAAGTTTAGCCAAAATTCACATTTGGAGAATTTCACGTACAACTTCTGGTCCTGAAGGACTCTAAGTACCGCAAGCAAATGATCGGCATGCTTAGTCTCTGATAGAGAATAAACTAGAATATCCTCTATAAACACAATCATAAACAGGTCCAGGAAGGGTCTGAATACACGATTCATCATTTCCATGAATACAATTGGAGCATTAGTCAATCCGAAAGACATAACAAGGAACTCGAAATGACCATATCTAGTCCTAAATGTCATATTCGGAATGTCCTTCCCTCTGATCCTGACCTGGTTATATCCCAATCTCAAGTCTATCTTCGAGAAATATCTATCCCTCTATAATTGATCAAATAAATCATCTATCCTCGGAAGTGGATATTTATTCTTGATCGTCACTTTATTCAACAGCCTATAGTCGATACACATCCGTAGCGAACCATCCTTCTTTCTTACAAACAATATGGGGGCTCCCCACGCAGACGTACTAGGTATAATAAAGCTCTTCTCCAATAGATCCTTCAACTCCGCAGGGGCTATCCTATAAAGAGGGATGGATATCGGCTGAGTACCTGGTAGTACATCTATAGAGAAGTCAATTTCTCGCACTGGCAGCGAGAGACACCGAAGCTCATCTAGGAACACACGGGAACTCATTAACTACGTGTGAATGACCGAAGGTTTGGCGGTTTTGCTTCTATATCCCGGACTCAAACTATGTGATAGATACATCCTTTCGAAATCATCTTTTTCGCCTTGAGATAGGAAATTGTCACACCCCGACCTTACTGGGGTGTGATGGGCACCCGACCCCACAACCGGAGCCGAGCGAACCCACGGACTCTTATTGCGCACATAAGTTATACCGCTACTTATTCATTTAGCATTATTATTATCATCACTATTAAAAACATGTATTAATAAACTTTACCGACTTAATATACATCGACGGGGAATAACATTATACAAAAGCACCTTTGATCGAACATATCCGTCTACGAGCCTCTAAACAAAATACATAAAGATGCGAGAAGGGCCGGATGCGCCGTGCCCGCATATGTACACAAAAGTAGTACCACTAAACTCGGAGCTCGGAAGAAGCGGAGCACTTCAATATCTTATTTGGCAAGCTCCTAGAATCACGCCCGTCCACTCGCTCGCGGCATGAAACGCGGCGTCGCAAGAAGGACGTCGTGACAAATGATGTACCGAGTATGTAAGGCATAAGCGATATCACAAGACCATACAAAGAACATAAAAGAACAACATGGGGCCGTGATATAACTTTGCGTCTCTATTTACCTATTGCAGGAATATTATGCGGAGTAACCTTACGATGCAGGTAATGTATTGATCACTTGCAATGCCCGCCCGACCCACGAAGGTGCGGTGTATCACCGCTCCCACCATATAGGTACGGTAAGCTAGCACGCCCGACCATACGAGGTGCGGTGGATTACTTTCAAGTGACCATAGGATGAAGGAGTAACTTATTATACGAGTGCCCGCGGGGCGGATGCCACGCATGCTAACTAAAAAAAAAACGTAAATATATGTAAATAATACGCATCCATGTAGGTACGGTGTAATGAGCCCGCGTCCGGCCTCAGCGTCCGGGGTATAATCCCCTAACGACTGCGGTGGTGTGGGCCCGGCCATGTAGGCACGGTGCTAAAAACATACTTTATAAAGCATGCATGAGAGCCCAAGTGAAAACTACAACTTTATCGGAGGGACGTAAGGTCGGTAACCTCCGATTATATTATGGAATAATGGGATCAGCTCCGGCTCACCTTGAAGGAACTAATCTTATAAGGTGAAACCATCAAGGAAGAATGACATTAAGAGAGAGTCATGGAATAAGATTATAAACCTTATAAAACATTTATCCATACGCTTTAGAATTCTCAGGAAGTAAGGTTATAATAAAATAAAATTGAAGTCAAAAACTTACTGGACAATTTCATACTCGTATTGAATTACTATCTTGAAACTCTTAGCCATGGACTTATTCTTGTCATACTTGTCTTAATCATATTCTCTCCTTTATTATCTTCGTTATTATCTTCATAAAGCATTTTCCGTTAGCAAGGCTACCACACTTATTATTTAGTAAGTGGAACAATTAAGATGTCCGGATCGAGGGTCCCACCTCGGGTCTAGTGAGGCGGCGTACTCAATTTGCGTATACTATATCTCATGACATTGTCTGGGAAGGTTCTGGGGTAGTCGGGTCCCATTCATGCGAGTTCTAGGCATTTAGGCCATTCTTTCACTATTCATGATCCTTTGGTTCAATTCTTCTGAGTGAATAGTAGAAAATTTTAAACGTGGATTTCTAGAATTAGGGAGGTCCCGAGGTGCGTAACCAAGTCTAGCACTCCTCGGGCATGCCAAGAAGGAAAATAAAAACCTTACATACCTTTTTCGCTTCGTTCACGTCTCCGAATCTCCGTTCCAATTTCGCCAGAATCTACAATTTGGTCACATTTACCAAATGTCAACTTAAGCATTTAGAAATTGAATTTCAAAGTAACCATTTGTCTGCCGGAATTTCGGCAGCACTTCCCCTGTAAATACTCCATTCCACCAAGTCCAACTTGGTCAATTTCAATCAACAACAACAATCAATCTAGGAATTCAACCCGGCCAAACTAACAACACAATATCACAACCATACTAACAATTTCCATATTCAATCCAAGTTACATTATAACCACTCAATGAACCTACTACTTTCTTCAAGACTTTCCAACTTCAATAGAACAATAACAACCTAATGATTCATATATCGACAATATCATACTAGTCTCATTATCTATCATGCATACAAGAACATTATATTTTCTTTACATAAACTTCCACCACCAACCTCCAACTACTATAATTTCATGAAAATCATTAAGCTTCATTGTCAACATAAAATACACAACAACCATAATCAAAACACTAAATAAAATTAACTCATTCTCTTCCATGTTACACCACAAACACACGGCCACACCATCACACACATGCACAACACATACGGCCACCACCTCTCATGCCATATTCTTCATGAATTTCACTCCTTTTATCCACTACAACATGCACAACATCCATAACATATAAAAAGAGAATGAATTCTTACCTTTTTCCTTAATTCTTCACTTGACTAGAATTTGCAACTTGTATGAACATATGTTGTTCTTGCTCCAATAACCACTTCACTTTACTAAGCACCCTTCAAAGGATTGTTTGGCTAGAAGAAAATGATTTTTGGTAAATTTTTTCTCAAGGTTCTTGTTGGTTTGAAGGTGGCCGAATGGCCTTTTATATTTCTCCTCCTCTTTGTTGTTCTTTCTCTTCTTGAAATTTCTAGAGAATTAACTAAGTAAGATGACTTAGTCATCTTTTAAGTAGCTAATTAAAATAATTTGTGGGCTTAAGCCCACCATGTGGTGGACGGCCAAACATGGCCCCAACACCAAGCCCACTTATTTTTTTGTGTCTTGCACTTCATGAAAAATTATTCTCCAATTTCCAAATTTACCCCCGACGTTCCTCCTTATTTCTATAGGTCATATGGCAAATTTACCTTTTCGCCCCTAGCCTTTCTTAACATTTCTGCTTCTAAATTCTTCATAAGCCTTTCATATGCTTAACAAAATAAAAATATGGCCTTGCTTGATGTCCTCCCGCGATTGTCTTGAATTATCCAATTGCATAAAAATGCGGGATATAACATCCTCCCCCCCTTAGGAACATTCGTCCTCGAATGTTCGAGTGGTCCCGTAATGTATAACGATACTTCGGGGAGGTCCCCTTTGTAGCCATCTCGCACATTGCTTAACATATTCATTTTAGAAGTTCAGATCGCCCGAAGGCCGTAGGTCACTCGACTTAGCTCCGAATTCCGGTTCTAAGTTAGTAGGTTCCCCTCCTTGGAACTTGAATCGTCATAGATTATTCTAGGTCTAACACGTTCTCCCCCCCTTAATTAAGAGGGTCTAGGTACACCTATGCTCCTTCAATAATCACTTCCTTTCGCGGTCTTTACATGGCCTCTATAAGGTATCTAACTGCTCCACATACCCTAATTTCCCCGTAGACTGCCCTAAGTTCACATTCATCTCTCATGTATACATTTATGAAATTTTGGGATATTTCCCAGGGGGTCACCCATCCTGAAATTGCTCTCACCCTAGCACGCTTAACCTCGAAACTTTGGTATGTTCCAGTGTCTTAATGCTGGTATTTTTGTCTCCGCTCTCCCGCGCTACTTTTATCACGTTATATAGGACAAGTTGGGGTCTTAGCAGTTTTCAACACGTTCGCGTAACACATCTTTTCTTTTAATTACCATTCTACCCTTCGTAAGTCCTAGTATTTCATATGGCTGCTTTTTGTCCTAAATTTTTTTCAAATTCCTAATACGTTTAGTAATACGGTAGAGAACGGTGCATGATCAAGGAAAGTCCAGTTCAATTTAACACCCACATATCGTAGAAAAATTGTTAAAAGCGCACCTGTGGCCGCATCTGTGGAAGGTTGGATCCTGCCGTCCTGCCAATGAGTATATACGGTGCGGGGGCCGCCCGAACCGGGTGCTCCTCCTCTCGCCCGACCGCGGCCCGCCGGAGCCTCCGGGAAGTCTCCGTCCGCGAGGACGCACGGACGAGGAACCGGCCACCGATCCCGTAGGGTCGACCCTCACCCCTACCTCGCCAAAATGGCGGGGCGCCACACACATCTTATGCCCCATCCGTCCGCAAGCATAACAAGCATCCGAACCCGTACGGCACCGTCCCGATCGCATCCTCCCACACCGGCTGCACCGTGGTGGGCGGCCTCATCCGGCCGGACATTCGCCGCCGTTCCGGGGGCTCGAAACGCTGGACTGCTCCTGCGCCTGTCCCCCTCTATCCTCACTCCTAGCTCCGAAGGATCTGGCCCTCTTCCTGGAGTTCCTATCAAAATAACGCTCACTCTTCGCGACCGACGTTGTTCCCTCCGGAGTCCGGGCGTGAGCTTGGATGCGAGCAATGGTCATCCCATCCCGGAGGTGAAGCCGTCAAACACTCCTTAATTACGCGTGTAGCCCCAACCCACTCACGTATCGGTGCACATGATCCCCCATATCAGCTATCATGGCTGGGGCATACCTGGCTAATGAGTTGAAGCGAAGGCTGTATTCCCTGACACTCATATTTCCCTGCTTAAGATTCAAAAACATATCTGCGCGAGCTCGTCGAACCTCTGGCGGTAAGAAATGTCGCAGAAATGCCTCCGTAAACTCCCCGGCACGGGAGGGGCATTTGCTCCCCTAGAGGATATCCACCGTTATACCACAAAACCGCTACATCCCGCAACTCGTACGATGCCAATTCCACCGACTCGTATATCCAAGCATGTATTATTCTCGGTGTCCTTAACATCTCATCTGAAGTTCGCGGGTCTTCCTCCGGCTTCGAGCCATAGAACTCGGTGGGTTAGGGCAATAAAATCACGGGCCCTAGCACCGCCCTATCTCCCGGGTCCGTATCTTGCCGCTGAGCCTGTGCGGCAACTTCCGTCGATAACCGGACGGCCTCTCGCCATCCGCCGGCCGAGCCGGCGCGTGGACCGGGAGGCACCGGGGCCGGAGCAGGTGGTGCCGGGCCGGAGCCGGAACTCCTCTCTCGCCCCCGTTGACACGGGGGAGCATGAAAAAGCTGTGAAGGAGCCTCATTATGGGACTCGCCTTCTTCTGCTTCCGCCCCCGGCGGCCCCCGTTCGACCCTATTCCCACCACCATCTTGCCTTTCTCGTCCCCGTAGCCTTCCTCTTCACCGGCATTACCGAAACCATAACACGGAATTAGGAGAATATGGGAACTGGCAACATAGCTCTATCGCACGATCTAGGATACAAAGAGAGTCGATTTCCTAAATGCCCCGCGACACTTCACTGCCTATAAAACGTGGTGCTACACACCCATAGTAAAGACTCCCATCTGGACACGGCTCGCAGACAAACCCCCTAGGATCGCCGCTACGATACCACTTTGTCACACCCCCGACCTTCTCGGGGTGTGATGGGCACCAGAACCCACAACCGTGAGCCGAGCCAAGCGAACCCGGACTCTTATTGCGCACATAAGTTATACCGCTACTTATTCATTTAGCATTATTATTATCATCACTATTAAAAACATGTATTAATAAACTTTACCGACTTAATATACATCGACGGGGAATAACATTATACAAAAAGCACACACAGTGAACATATCTGTCTACGAGCCTCTAAACAAAATACATAAAGTACGAGAAGAGGCCGGATCTTTGCGCCGTGCCCGCATATGTACACAAAAGTAGTACCACTAAACCGGAGCTCCCAAGAGCGGAGCACTTCAATATACCGGCCGGCAAGCTCCTAGGAATCACGCCCGTCCACCCGCGCCTGCGCGGCATGAAAACGCAGCGTCCGCAAGAGGACGTCGGTACAAATGATGTACCGAGTATGTAAGGCATAACTGATATCACAAGACCATACAAAGAACATAAAAGAACAACATAGGACAGTGATATAACCTGCGTCTCTATTTACCTATTCTGGGAATATTATGCGGAGTAACCTTACGGTCTGGAGTAATGTATTGATACTGCAAGTAAGAGCGCCCGACCACGAAGGTGCGGTGTATCACTGCCCGACCATATAGGTACGGTAAACTGCTGCCCGACCATACAGGTGCGGTGGATTACTTTCAAGTAGACCATAGGATGAAGGAGTAACTTATTATCTGAGTGCCCGCTTGGGGCGGATGCCATGCATGCTAACTAAAAAAAACTGCGTAAATATATGTAAATAATCTGCCCGTCCATGTAGGTACGGTGTAATGAGCCCGCGTCCAGGCCTCCCGCGTCCGGGTATAATCGCCCATTGCCGGTGGTGTGGCGTGGCTGCCCGGCCATGTAGGCACGGTGCTAAAAACATACTTTATAAAGCATGCATGAGAGCCCAAGTGAAAACTACAACTTTATCGGAGGGACGTAAGGTCGGTAACCTCCGATTATATTATGGAATAATCAGGATCGCTCTGGCTCACCTTGAAGGAACTAATCTTATAAGGTGAAACCATCAAGGAAGAATGACATTAAGAGAGTCATGGAATAAGATTATAAACCTTATAAAACATTTATCCATACGCTTTAGAATTCTCAGGAAGTAAGGTTATAATAAAATAAAATTGAAGTCAAAAACTTATCGGACAATTTCATACTCGTATTGAATTACTATCTTGAAACTCTTAGCCATGGACTTATTCTTGCATACTTGTCTTAATCATATTCTCTCCTTTATTATCTTCGTTATTATCTTCATAAAGCATTTTCCGTTAGCAAGGCTACCACACTTATTATTTAGTAAGTGGAACAATGAAGATAATCCGGGATCGAGGGTCCCACCTCGGGTCTAGTGAGGCGGCGTACTCAATTTGCGTATACTATATCTCATGACATTGTCTGGGAAGGTTCTGGGGTAGTCGGGTCCCATTCATGCGAGTTCTAGGCATTTAGGCCATTCTTTCACTATTCATGATCCTTTGGTTCAATTCTTCTGAGTGAATAGTAGAAAATTTTAAACGTGGATTTCTAGAATTAGGGAGGTCCCCGAGGTGCGTAACCAAGTCTAGCACTCCTCGGGCATGCCAAGAAGGAAAATAAAAACCTTACATACCTTTTTCGCTTCGTTCACGTCTCCGAATCTCCGTTCCAATTTCGCCAGAATCTACAATTTGGTCACATTTACCAAATGTCAACTTAAGCATTTAGAAATTGAATTTCAAAGTAACCATTTGTCTGCCGGAATTTCGGCGACTTCTTTGTAAATACTCCATTCCACCAAGTCCAACTTGGTCAATTTCAATCAACAACAATCCCGGGAATTCAACCCGGCCAAACTAACAACACAATATCACAACCATACTAACAATTTCCATATTCAATCCAAGTTACATTATAACCACTCAATGAACCTACTACTTTCTTCAAGACTTTCCAACTTCAATAGAACAATAACAACCTAATGATTCATATATCGACAATATCATACTAGTCTCATTATCTATCATGCATACAAGAACATTATATTTTCTTTACATAAACTTCCACCACCAACCTCCAACTACTACAATTTCATGAAAATCATTAAGCTTCATTGTCAACATAAAATACACAACAACCATAATCAAAACACTAAATAAAATTAACTCATTCTCTTCCATGTTACACCACAAACACACGGCCACACCATCACACACATGCACAACACATACGGCCACCACCTCTCATGCCATATTCTTCATGAATTTCACTCCTTTTATCCACTACAACATGCACAACATCCATAACATATAAAAAGAGAATGAATTCTTACCTTTTTCCTTAATTCTTCACTTGACTAGAATTTGCAACTTGTATGAACATATGTTGTTCTTGCTCCAATAACCACTTCACTTTACTAAGCACCCTTCAAAGGATTGTTTGGCTAGAAGAAAATGATTTTTGGTAAAAAAATTTCTCAAGGTTCTTGTTGGTTTGAAGGTGGCCGAATGGCCTTTTATATTTCTCCTCCTCTTTGTTGTTCTTTCTCTTCTTGAAATTTCTAGAGAATTAACTAAGTAAGATGACTTAGTCATCTTTTAAGTAGCTAATTAAAATAATTTGTGGGCTTAAGCCCACCATGTATGGTGGACGGCCAAACATGGCCCCAACACCAAGCCCACTTATTTTTTTGTGTCTTGCACTTCATGAAAAATTATTCTCCAATTTCCAAATTTACCCCCGACGTTCCTCCTTATTTCTATAGGTCATATGGCAAATTTACCTTTTCGCCCCTAGCCTTTCTTAACATTTCTGCTTCTAAATTCTTCATAAGCCTTTCATATGCTTAACAAAATAAAAATATGGCCTTGCTTGATGTCCTCCCGCGATTGTCTTGAATTATCCAATTGCATAAAAACGCGGGATATAACAGAAATGAAATCTATCTTTTGGTGAAGCCGTATTATCATTCCATTCCAAAGCTTTTTCCCCCGAAAAGTGGAACGTAACAGTCTTCATCCAACACCCTACACTAGCATAAATGGAAGCTAACTAATTCATTCCCATAATGACGTCAAAGTCGACTATCTGTAACTCTATAAGATCTGCTATGGTCTGACGACCACAAACAACTACAAAACAACCACCATAAATCTTCCTAGCAATAACAGGCCCACCAACACGTGTAGACACAGAAAATGGTTCATTCAACAATTCTGGCGCTATATCGAATTTTCCCGCAATAAGCGGAGTGACAGAGGACAAATTGGACCCCAGTTCTATCAACGCATAAACGTTATATGAACAGACTATTAATGTACCTCACAACATCTGGTGAGGACTCCAAGTCTTGACGACCTGCCAAAGCATAGATGCGGTTCTGAGCACCGCCTGCACCAGTAAGCTCCGCCCCAACCTCTGTCTCTACCTGATGAAGACTGAGACCCGCACCCAGGAGGACGCAAGGATGCTGATGAACCTGCTATAGAACCTGTCGGCTATGCCATACCAGTAGGTCTCCCCTGTGGGCAGTCTCTCATGAAATGATCAAGGCTTCCACATGTATGACATGCTTTCGATCCATACTGACATCACCCATAGTGCACTCTGCCACAGTTACCACACTGTTGTGGTAGTGATCTAGCCTGCCCCAGACCCCTCTACTGCTGTGACCTGGACATACGAGAACTCTCACCTGGTCCAGATGGAATATAATACCCCGATCTGTTCCCTGAGACTGAGCTGATGGTGGCCTAAATGGTCTACCTTGGTGTTGGGGTCTGAAACTCCCCCTACTCTCACCCTGCTGACCAGTAGTCCTAGCCCTTTTATAATACTCCCTTTCCATGCTCTCAGCCACCTGCCGCTGACATCTACGATCCTCACAGTTCTGTGTGAATGCCTGGATAAGAGCAAGGTCCAAATTATCACTTACCGCCGCAGTGGTACAAGCCTCGACATAGTCGGGGTGCAAACCCGACCGCCCCAGTGGTACAAGCCTCGACATAGTCGGGGTGCAAACCCGCTATGAACTTGTAGATCCTGGCTCTCGATGAATCAAAGAATGATGGAGCATATCTAGCCAGGGAATCAAATCGGAGGCAATAATCACGAACACGAGAACTATCTTGCTGGACAGTCAAGAACTGGTCTACCCTCGCGTCTTGTATCTCCAACAGTAAATAATGATCAAGAAAGGCCTCTGAAAACTCAAACCAACGCGCGGGAGGTGCCTCAGGGCCTCTGGCATGCTCCCACCTCTCATAGCATAAGACCGCTATATCACGAAGCCTGAAAGCCACTAACTCTGCTGCCTCGGTCTCGGTAGCATGCATGACCCTAAAAATACGCTGAAGCTTATCGACAAAGTTCTGTGGATCCTCGTCCCGCTTAACCCCTGAGTGCTCTGGAGGGTCAAGTGCTAAAAACTCGCGAACCCTCGAATTGTGGGACTATCAGGGTCACTGCTCCAATAGGTGCTCTCGGTGGTCTCTGCGTCATCACAAGCTGAGTCAATAGGTGCACCGCTCTTCTCAGATCCTGGTCTATCGGTGCGGGAGGGGGTACCGGAGGTACTACCTCCTTCGGGAGCTCCTCGAGTGGTAGAGTCGTCAATGATGGCTGAGATAGGGTCTCACCCTGGCCCTCAGGCCGAGCCTCAACTGTCGGGTATGCCCTAATGCTCCCTTTACCAGCTGCTATATCACTTTTTCAGTTAGCTACAGTCTTCCTAGTCACCGGCATAGCTGTGCACAAATACGGAAGAGTAAGTTTAACTCAAATTTCCTATGACTTGGCTCTACAATACGATTTAGATTTGAAAGAAAGGTAACCAATTCCTAGGTGCCTTGTAGCTTCCTGTTTATATGATGTGGTGCACAACACATTTATAAACAAGATTATACTAGACACGGCTTGTAGACTCCCTAGGACAGACCAGCTCTGATACCAAGTTTGTCACGCCCCAATTCTGGAGTGACATGACCGACACCCGAAGCCAAATCAGGCCCGAGCGAACCACTCTAAATCTGAAACTCTAGGGGGTAATCCCCAAGTTACACCGGTAAGGCCTGCCTGCACACAGAAAATACCCATAAACCACAATCTGGATATATATGTATATATATATTCTCGTTTGAACTGGCACACACCCACAAAACGTGTATGTATACAACTGAGCAAGCCGACGAGGCTGCTATGATCGTACAAAGCCAACAGTGTCCAAACATACATATACAAGCCAACAAGGCTATTACGCAGACACACTATGTATATATAGGGCCCGTCTACAAGCCTTTAGGAAAAGTAAGACTGTACCATACAATCGGTAATCAAAAGGAGAGACTCCAAGGACCTGGCAACTCCGAACAAAAGGGAGCTCACCAATCAGCTGATCTCCGATTCTGCCTACTCGGGAGGTCTATCAGTCTGTCGATCGGTACCTGCAGGCATGAATGCAGCGCCCCCGACAAAAAGGACGTCAGTACGAAATAATGTACCGAGTATGTAAGGCAACGATAACTGAAACTGAACTGGAAACTATACAATCTGGAGGCCAAAGACTGCCCTGAACATCTCTCCAGACCTGTCTCATATGAAATGCAATATAATACTATTATATATATCTCACTGACCAAGTGGCCAGGCAACCATAAAATCTCACTGGCCAAGTAGCCAGGCAATATGTCTCACTGACCCGTCGGCCAGGCAATCTGTCTCACTGACCCGTAGGCCAGGCATATCTGTCTCACTGACCCGTAGGCCAGGCATATCTGTCTCACTGACCCGTAGGCCAAGCAAAATAAAATGTCTCACTGACCAAGTGGCCAGGCTAAAGAAATATATATATATATCATGCCGTATATTATGCGTATACTGAAAAGCACTGGTACTGTAACATGTCTCTTCTGTCTCTCGATAACTCAAGGACATAGGGAGGGGATGTGGCCCCTCAGAAAGAATAACATAACACTCGAAAACTAGGCAACAATATGACAAGCTCTACTTTTACAAATCTCAAGTCATAAGTTTTATCACGCTCTTACCATACATAGAAACATGCCAAGAAAAGAAGGAACATCCTTAACATACTTGTTTTATCTCCTACTACTTAACGCTTATCCTCCCAAGCTCGTAAATCTACATTTAAGAGAATTCATACTACAGTTAGGCTTATTGACATATTCCTATCCCAAGTTTTAATTAGACTTCTTTAGAATCTGCCGAAATTCGGGCAGCATCTCCCCTGTTTATATCCCTAGCCCGAAATCACAATACCAACAACCAACACAACAACAAAAACTCTAATGCCAACAACATCATCATCCATACCAAAATATTCCATAAAACATCTCACACGATGTTTATCCAATTTCTCAACCCATAAATTCGTTATACGATTATTTAATAGCTTTATCTCCGTAAATAAACCTAAATCAATATCAATAAGGAAGGATTCATACTTACTTCTGCTAGAACCACAATATCTTTAATATCTACCTTGAATCCAAGCCAAGATCTCTCACAATACGATATTATAATCGCAACTACATGCTGTCTGGACCAGAATCTGGGATTATATGTGATTCGAGCTAAAATTTGATATATGAATGTTGGGGGAAATTTCCAGAAGTTTAGAGGAGGTTTTGGTGTGTTTGGATGAAGAAAGAGGGGGTAAGCCCCCTTATATAATGTTCCAGAATCTGCCTGGATCGATCAAAAATTGCTCAGCGCAATCGCGCTGCCTCATGCCGCGTTCGTGCTGAGTTGATGTGTTCTCCTCTGCGCGTTCGCGCCACCTTCTGGCGCGTCCGCGCAGGGTTAATTCCCTGTTCTGACAACCCATCTTAAAATGCTCATAATGTTTGATTCGGATGTCGAATTAATGCGCAGTTTGTTGCATTGAAAACTAGACTTTATGAACTTCAATTTAGGCTTTTTCTTTACTTCAAAACTCCTCATATACTAAAAGATATTCTTTCTCCAAGTTAGAGTAAAATTGTCCCCCATCTTTTCTCTAAAGTTCCAACAACTTGATTTCCTTTCCAACAGCTTGATTTCCTTACTCCACCTGCCCTCCAATCCTTCTCTAGCTTATTATATAAACTTAAACCCTCATAATCATATGATAGGTGCATATAATCTCATATATACTACAAGGTACTCCAGTATCCACAATTACACAGCTAACACCTAACGAATCTTAACGTACCAACTACGAGGTGTAACAAGTATGTTAAGAGGTACTCGGTAGGTTAGTTCCGGGTGCCCGTCATGGTCCTCCGGTAAGGTTGTGAAAAGAGTTGTATCAGAGAAGTTCGTCCAAGGATATGTCTACGAGCCGTGTCCAAGGAGTCTTATTTATGGGTGTAAAGCACGCCATACATATAAATAGGAAGCTGCGAGCATTTAGGAATGATTAACCTTAATTCCTCATCATTGATCGTGCGACAGAGCCATGATATAAGAATTTCCCTTTTCCTAACTGTGTGTTATGTTTTCTGCCCAGAAGGGCAAGACAGTGGTACGTAGGAGGACTGAACGAGTACCGTCTATAGAAGTAGATGAGGGCGAGTCCCAAAATGAGGTTCCATCTCGTTCCTCACATACTCCACCCATTTTAGAAGAGCACAGAGAAGCCTCAGCTCCAACTCCAACACCCCCAGTTCCTTCACCAGATGCCTCAGACCAAGAGATGAGAGAGGACATCTATTTACTGACCCAGTTAGTCGCTGCTCAGGCCCAACAGTAGGGTGCGGGTCATCGTGATAGATCTGTCAGTGCCAGAGCCCATGATTTCATTAGTTTGAACCCTCCGAAATTCTTTGGGTCAAAATCGGATGAGGACCCACAGAACTTTATAGATGGGATGTTGTGAACATTGCGGCTAATACATACTTTGGATGTTGAGTCGGTAGAGTTGGCCTCCTATAGATTGCGGGATATTGCAGTTCATTGGTATGCTATTTGGATGTCTTCTAGAGGAGTTAACGCACCTCCACCGGTATGGCAAAAGTTTGTAGATGCTTTTCTCCGACACTATTTGCCGCCAGAGGTTCGACGGGCCAGAGCTGATAGGTTCTTGAATCTTATACAAGGAAATATGAGTGCCCTAGAGTATAGCCTTCATTTTAATTCTTTAGCCAGGTATGCTCTAACCATGGTAGCTGATATGGGAAATCACGTACACCGGTTTGTGAATGGGTTGGGGCCATATTTGATTGATGATTGTTTGATGACCTCACTTCAGAAAGGTATGGATATTTCTCGCATTCAGGCACATGCCCAGAATTTAGAAGAGCGACAGCAACAGTGGAGGAGTGAGCGTGAGCATGATAGAGGTTATAGTAAGAAGGCTAAATCCTCAGGTCCTGTTAGTGAGGTTAGCATGGGTCAAAGGCAGCAGTATTCTAGGAACTCTAGCCATACAGCAGCTAGGACACCTTCACAACTTGTGGGCTAGAGATTTGATCGACTTATTCACTCCGGATCAGATCAGAGTTTCAGAGCTTTGGGTTCTCAGCATAGGGGTGATTCTGGCCAGATGAAGCCGCCTTTACCATGATGTACTTAGTGTGGTAAGCTACATTGGGTACGGTGCCGATTAGGTTTAGTTGTTTGTTATGCTTGTGGTCAGTCAGGCCATATTATGCGTGAGTGTCCATTTCAAGGTGGTAGATGTATGGTTCAGCCTACAGGATCAGCAGCTGGTTCTTCATCATCTGTACGCCCTCCGGGGCAAAGTTCACAGACACCAGCAGGCCGTGGTAGGGGTAGAGGAGGAGTGTCCAGTTCGAGTGATCCTTAGCATCGTATCTATGCACTGGCTGGACAATAGGATTTTGAGTCTTCCCTCGATGTTGTCATAGGCATATTATCATTATTTTCTCATGACGTATATGCATTGATTGATCCAGTTTCTATATTGTCATATTGTTATATCCCGTATTTTGGAACATTGGGATAATCCGAGTTAGTCATGATAAGTTAAGGACAAGGTTGTAATTTCTTCTGATTTTGTTAAAAGTGCATACGTTGCATATTCATCTTTTCATTGGCGTGGAGTGTTAAGGGTAAAATTGGAATAAGAAAAATTTGGGGTCAAAAGTGAATTATGAAAAGTTGAGCATTTCATGAAAATTAAGGGCTAGAAGTGAAATTTTGGAGACTTATTAATTCATGAAAATGGCCATATGTGGCCATGTGTGTGTGTGGGCCATGGGCCATGTGTATGAATTATATATGGAGAGAAAGATGATTAATTAAATCATCTTCATCATATTTTAGCTCCTAGAAAGTTCAAGAAAAATGGAGAAAGAGAGAGGGGTAACCATTCGGCCATAGTGGCTGAATTGGAGGTCCCAAAAATCATGGTCAAAAAATTATTTTCTTCTAGCTTCTCTACTAATTGGAGGGTCCTCTATAACATGGAGTGATTGTTGAAACAAGCAAAGTGTTCATTCTTGCCATGTACAAGCCTAGCCGAGTGAAGAAGTGAATGAAGAAGGTGAGATTCAATCCTCATTTTTATGTGTTATGCATGGTTTGTGGATGTTGTGGAGTATGGAAATGAATGGAATTCATGAAATTTTGTATGTTGATGTTGAGCCGTGAGTATGGGCTGTTTTGTGACAAGGAATGAACTAAATGTATTTAGTATGTTTGGATTGTTGTGTTGTGGATTCTATGGTGCTAATGAAAGTTTAATGGTTCAAAGTGAAGTTATAGTTGTTTGCGGCTTGTTATGGAATTTTATATAGTTTATTGAATTTAGGGAAGTAATGGATTATTAATGTAGTTCATGAATTTGGAAGGAAGAAAATGTGTTGTGTTGTTTCCTTGAACTTGGAGGTTTCGGGTTTCATTATGTAGTGGATGGAATGTTGTTGAATTGTGTCGAAAGGGTTATTAATGTTAGAATGCGCTTTGAATCGATTATTGATGTTGCTTATATGGTTTTTGGTATTGTTGTTGATAATATTGGCCGAGTTGAATTCTCGGGGTTGTTGAACTTATAGGGGAATCTTTGCCCAAATTTACGTAAATAAAGTGATGGCTTGGGATTGGATTCTTAAGTGCTTATGGCTAATGTTTGGTACTTAATGACCTTATTGTAGATCTTGGAAGGTTTGAGACTTAAATTTGGATTAGCGTAGGAAGCGGACGAGGTATGTGAAGCTTATCCTTCTTTCCTTTTGGCATGTCTTAGATGCAAGTAAGTTGTGATATGTTATGAGCCTTGGGGTTAATTCTATTTTTAAAATCCGAACATGTTTATGATTCATATTTGCTCTTGATGTTGGCATCCTTAATGTGGTCAAGCTATGGACCGTATATCTTTGATACGATTGGATTCGAAATGCTATGTATACGGTTTGTTCCGAAAGGATCTTATGCCTACAAATATCCGTAACTTTCATAGACAGAACCGGATTGCTTTGATAAGCTCGTAACCGATTCGTATTTGTTTCTTGATATTTGTATTCTTAATGTAGTCGAATTATGGTCTTTATGTCTTTTGTATGACTAAATTTCAAAAGTTGCATAAAAGTTTTGTTTTCAAAAGAGTTTTGTTCCTAAATAATTCTGAAACTACGAACGACCGTAACTTTCAAGAAAGGGCTCGGATCGCTTTGATATCTTCGCAAATGATTTCATGACGAGTAATGACTTTAATTTTCCTAGGCGGGCCCGGATTGGGTTAACGCTCGTCCGTGGGCCCCGCGACTTTCCTTATGTACTTCTGACGATTTTTGAAAGGATATGATATGACTATTATTCCGATTTCAAGTACGATCAGTTTACTTATCTTTTGAGTTTGTAATAATTATTCGATAACATATGATGACTATGATTTTCGTAGGCGGGCCCGGATTGGGTTGACGCTCGTCCGTGGGTCCCGCGATCTTCTTCTGTATAATTCTGATGGCTTTTGAAAGAATTCAATATGACTACCTTTCCGACCCCCGAGTATGATTATATATTTGTCTGTTGAGTCTGAAATAATGATTCGTATACTTATGATTCCGATACGTAACTATGGTTTCTGAAGTTCGGTTTGATATGTTCCCGAGTGATATTCGGAAGAAAGTCTGATTTGACTACTATTTTGGCTTATAAATAACGATCTGCTTTGATTATCTTGTTGGGTCTTTGTAAGTGTTTTGCATTGCATATGAATTCCCACGATTCTGCTCGTGCATTTTGTTATTACCTCTTTCGCCGAGTCCGGGCAGTATGTGTGATATTGACCGCTGGGTATTTGGCCGCTGTATGTGTATATGTAATATTGTCGCTGGGTATTTGGCCCCGGTATGTGTATATGTAATATTGTCACCGGGTATTTGGCCGCGGTATGTGTATATGTGATATTGCCGCTGGGTATTTGGCCGCGGTATGTGTATATGTGTGATATTGGCCGCTGGGTACTTGACCGCGGTATGTGTATATGTGATATTGCCACTGGGTATTTGGCCGCGGTATGTGTATATGTGTGATATTGGCCGCTAGGTACTTGACCGCGGTATGTGTATATGTGATATTGCCGCTGGGTATTTGGCCGCAGTATGTGTATATGTGTGATATTGGCCGCTGGGTACTTGATTGCGGTATGTGTATATGTGATATTGGCCGCTGGGTACTTGACCGCGGTATGTGTAAATGTGATTTTGACGATCCGGGTTATGATCGGTCGGTTAATGTCATTCATATGATTTGTTCTATTTTCTATATGTATGAGACAAAACGTTTTACAAAAGAAAGCTAAGCATTTTGGCATTCGGATTATCACATTTGTCTTATCGTACCGCCTATGTATGATTTGTACTTCGAGGTGCAAGCCCTTTGGTATTACGGATTTTTATGCTCATTTTACGCACTCCGTACTTTGGTTATGACCTCGTTTTACGTATGCCATGCTTTACATGCTCGGTACATATTCCGTCTTCGACCCCTTTCTTCGGGGTGCGTTTCATGCCGCGCGGTACCCACCGAAATGAGTAGATGATGTTAGCGGAAGACATTCCGGGCTTGGATTGGCGAGCTCCATTTCCTCCGGAGTCTTCCGAGTCCGAGTGCTTTTGTATGGTATACGAGATGTTGGTAGAGACTTTGCGGGACGTTGTCGTGTGTGTGATATGTCGGTTTGTAAGCGTCTATGTAAGCCGTTGTATTATTATGCATTATGTTACGAACTTCATATGTTTACAGATTTCATACGATGCTAGTTTTATTTGATTTGACAAAGATGAAAGGCATGCTTGTTTTCCGAAAAAAAATTTCGTTATGTACTTGTGTCATGTTTTGCGGGCCCAGTATGGTTATGAGTATTACGAAAGTCAGCGGGTTCGCTCGGCCCTAGGTAAGGGTCGGGTGCCCATCACACCCTATCGGATTAAGGGTGTGACAGCCTGCTTGGCCGTGGGACAAATAGAGCATACAAATGGTTATTTGGGAGCAAAAATAGGTAAAGAGGATATTCCTTACATCCTCACAAAGGGTACATGTCCTAATCTTTGATGCCATAAAAGATCAGCATTGTTTCATGAGATGCAAAAAGGTTAACATTACTTTCATGAGATGCAGAAGATAAGCAAGGATGCAAAGCAGAACAAGTTCCCTTATTAGCAGAATATGATCTATTTACAATATCAAGTGAAGGTGGCAATGATGGAACTTGTTCATAACACATAGAAGAACAAGTAAATGACTGAGATAAAGTGGGAACAGAAGATGAAAGACTACATCCAGATGATGACTGGTGTTGTTGGGTTGTCATTGTAACAGCTTGAGCAGACATAGTATAGACCATTTATGGCCCTACCAATCTCCAGAGGCCTCTTCCGAGAAGGGTCCTCCAAAATACAAGAGAAAGTTCTGAAACTAACAATACTTTGGAGTTGGACACACAAACAGTGAACTGATGTAAGATTAAATTTGAAGCTATGCACAAACAATACTTTATACAAAGTTAATGCTGGACTAAGATAGATATTGACAATTTGTGTTACTTTGACTTTATATCCATTAGGTAAGGTTACCAAGAAAGGGTAAGGTAAGGTTGAAATATTTATCAGTAAGGTTTTGTTGTATGTCATGTGGTTTGAAGTGCTAGAGTCTATTATCCAAGAGTCAGCAGATAATGTCTGACACACACAAGAGAGTTCACCAATCTTAGTCATGGAAGATTAGCAAGATATTATACCTGTAAATTTCATTGCTCCACTAGTGAGGTTGTTGTTTGCATCATGTCCTGTATTTCCAAGCTGAAAGTTGTTATTAAGGAAATTCAGCAATTCATTGTATTGTTCTTTGGTTAGGTTCTGTACATCTTGGTTATTGTTCTGGTAATTGTCCTGGCCTCTCTGGTTAAATTCAGTATTCTTCTTATCACTGACTTCATTGTATCCTCCATGTACATTAGCAACAGAACCCACATTCTTCCCATTGGTGGACTTGAAGTCTTGAGGGTATCCATGCAACCAGTAGCACTTATCTTTAGTGTGTCCAGGCCTCTTACAATGGTCACAAAATATTTGAGTCTTGTCATGGTTATATCCTCCTTTATAAGTCCCAGAGCTACTTGCTCCAAACTGATTTCCAGATCCAAGTCCACTTGCTCCATATTAGTTTCCAAATTGGTTGTGGCTTTGTTTACTGTATTGACTTTGCTTGTTAGTTTGATAATTTGTCTTGAAACCTGCATTAGGTGCTCCATGAGCGTTTAGGGATGTAGATTCCAAGGCCAACTGATTCCTAGGCTTAACCTGTCTTTTTTCCTCTTGGACTAGGATAGAAAATGCTTGTGCAATATTTGGTAATGGATTCATCATTAAGATCCCCACCCCTACCCCCGTCATATTTATATATACTTTATTCAATCCCATGAGGAATTGGATTAGTCTTCTATCTTGCTCAACCTTGAGCATTCTAGCTTTAGCACTACAAGTGCACTGGCAAGTGCAAGTTCTGTGTATGCTTAGAGCATTTAATTCCTCCCAAAGTTTCTTCATCCTGGTGTAGTAGCTAGTAATATCAAGGCTACCTTATGAAAGATCATTGATTTCCTTCTACAATTGGTATAATTTTGCGCCATTTGTTTGATCATATCTGTCTTCCAGCTCTTGCCAAAGTTCCTTTGCATTGGTCACATACTGGAGACTATATGTTAAGTCCCTTGGGAGTGAGTTCGAAATCCATGAGGTTACCATATCATCACACCTCTCCCAATTTCCTAGAGAAGGTGAATCCTCAGCTGGTCTTACATATTTCCCATTGATGAAGCCTATTTTATATTTGACTGAAAGTGCGCTAAGCATTTTTCTTCTCCACGACCTATATCCAGATCCATCTAAGACACTAGGAAGCAGTGTAGTAGCTAGAGTTTTAGATGGATATATGTATGTATAGAGAATTTGTTGAATCACGTATTTCCTTATTTGTTTGATGTGTTTGATTTCTTTATTCCGAAGCCATGATATGTGAATTTTGAAGAAATTCGACAATGGATACACAATCAGCGAAAGAGGAACTAGGATCGTAATCGCAAGAACTGCAAAATTGGATCTGAACTAAGGCAGTAGAACCCTATGCAAATTGAACTTGAACTAGAGCTGTAAAACTACAAATTGAATCGAATTGTAATGAAAAAATCTGCAATTGAGTTGAATTAGTAATCCATGAAATATAGATTAACTTGAATCGATGAATAAGTTGCGATTGCAAATTCGCAAACTCGAAGAAAAATTCTGTCAAAAAGGGAGAGAGAAAAAAACAAATTAGTACTCAAAGAAACTGAGAGTAGGATCATGAGATACGTTCTGATACCATGATGAAACTAAGAAGAACTGAACAAAAACAATTGAAATGGCCATTGATGAGCAAGTTAAGCTCTTGACCTAGTTCTAGATGAAGAACAGAGAAGAGAGAGTGAATCAAATCTGTGCGAAACCAACTGATTTCAAGTCTCATCATGCTCATTATATAAGGATACAAGGATGAGAGAAAGTAAAATTCGTAGTTGTGTATAGCCGGCCAATCTAACTAACTAAAATATATATCAACTAACTGACTCTTCTCTAAACTAACTAACTCACTCTTGCACAACGTACTAACTAACATCAGTCACATTATTTAATTCCACGAGGTGAGATATTTATCTAGACATTAAATACATCAGTATAGGATAATAATTAACTAAATGTGTTACTAGTTCAAATCAAAATTAAGAGGTACATTTAGGGTGCTATCTTACCTTTGGAGTATGGATCCATAGGCATATATAGTGATAACTCATTGTCGATTGAGTTTTGGTTGTTTGTCATGGTAGTCACGTGGCGCAGTTGAGATTCTGATGAGAGACAATGTCAGTGTCACGATCCAACCGGAGGACCATGACGGGTACCCGGAGCTAACCCACCGGCATCTCTCATCATACTTCCACAATTATAACTAGGTGAGCCACATGGCCTACTCGTAATTCTTGTGCATCAATAATACAAATCATATCGGGCAAGGGCACTTTTATAACACATCAACAACTATGCCCATATATATATATATATATATATATATATACGCAAGCCGACAAGGCTATCAAAATGATATACAAAATATGAGCCGACAAAGCTAAGAGACATCTAGTTATACACAGCGTACGAGCCTAGAAAGAGTATGTAACATCGTAAAGACGGGACGGGGACCTCGCCGTGCCCATATATATATATACACAAAAGAATAGTACTAACGCAGCTCACGAATCAAATGGAACTCCTCTCCAGGTCTGCGGATAAGCGGCCTAAGGATCAAGTCTATCTCCCTGTCCGCCTGCGAGCATGACGCAGCGTCCACAAACAAAAGGACGTCAGTATGAATAATGTACTGAGTATGTAAGGGATAAGCTGTAACGTAACAATCGCATAAAGGATAACATCAGATAGAAGAGCTATGAGATAGGAGAGCAATATATACCTCTTGAGACGTTCATCATATTTACTTACTTTTTTTCTAATGGAAACCTTCCATACATACGCATACATATATAGTAGTACCATACCCGACCATGTTGGTTCGGTGTCATACATACCCGGCCATAGAAAGGCTCGATGTTATCCATACCCAAATTGTAGTGGTGTGCGCGCAGAGAATATCATACCTGGCCATACAAGCTCGGTGTTACATAATAGCCATACATATATACATACATATACACATAGGAGTACATAAGCATCGTCAACATCATCATCATCAATACATCTTTCTTTAGAGGGTCAACTATCGCAGGATGAGATCGACGATATCATGAGAGTATCAAGACTTATGAGCTTTCCCATTTTTAGAAATGGAGGCGTCATGGAAGACATTATGGATTTCACATATGTGTATACAACAACGGAATCATGCCTTAAGAAAGAAGGGTTAGCCTTACATACCTTTACGTCTTCTTAACTACTTAACATTCTTCTCCAAAGTCCGAAAAAATCTACATTTAAGAGGATTCATACCAAGGTTAGGTCTTAAAGACACTCTTAAGTTCAAACTAGTATAATTCATGAGCTAGCGAAAATTGGGCAGCATTTCCCCTATTTCGTCGACTTCCACCATACTACAAAACAACTTCCAAACAAACATAACAACATCCACAATATCATAATCAAGTATTTATATTCCATTAAGTCTCAAAATTCATTCTCATAATCAATTTATATCAACAACTTCACATCAACCCTTTGTACACTTGTATGCAACACCTCCTTGTCATCATTATTACCCTTCATAACAAGATTACACTCATAACATTTTAACAATGATAGCTCAAGTTAATTTAATACTCAAAATATCATTAAATCTATACTTGAACTTTATCTTCCACTTTCTCCCCTCACTCAAGTTGTTCAACAACCAAGCATGCTTAGTAATATGAAATGGACATGAAAACTAACCTTTTATCATATAGGAATGAGCTTTGGATCAAGTTACCAACTTGAATGAAATCTCAACTTCAACACCAAAGAAATTCTTGGATCCTACAAACCCTAGTGAGCATTTCACACTTAAATCCCTTGACTCTTCCTATTTGATCTTTGTCTCTCTTGGGTTTGGTTGTGTTTACTTAGGAGAGGGTTCTAGAGCTTTCAAGAGTTTGGGAAAAGTGGGAAATGAAATAAATGAAGAAGGGTCAGTCATATATAACTAAAAAGAAATCTGGTCCGGCCCGGATCTACGGCCAATTATACGGGTCGTACAAATTATACGGTCCGTATAAATGGACCGTACAATCCCACCAGAGGTTCAACCTTTTCTGGAATTGATTTATGGTGGAGGTCAGTCAATTATACGGACCGTAGAAATTATACAGTCCGTATATCCGACCGTATAATTCACTTTTCCCCAAAACTTATTCTCGTCGATTCGTTCAACCCCCAATCCTTATGGAACCTTATTGGCACTTGTATAACACTTTATTAACCATCTAAGGGACCCTATAGCTCCCACTCAAGACATTACTAAACCAATTATAGCTCAATTATTGCGAAACCCTCCCAAACATGACTTACATTCCGCATCCTTCGACGAACTTAGTTTCACCGATTCACATGACTTCCAAATCTTATGGCACGCGCTTAGTTATCA
This sequence comes from Lycium ferocissimum, assembly GCF_029784015.1. NCBI lineage: Eukaryota > Viridiplantae > Streptophyta > Magnoliopsida > Solanales > Solanaceae > Lycium > Lycium ferocissimum. Next base: position 75,224 of record NW_026715243.1, on the reverse strand, counting down.
AATACTCTCCTTAATCTCATAAGGACTTCACTTTCACCTTAAGCTCGCGTTAATCTACTCACAATGCAACAATCCGAAATCTCCGAGATGTAACAGTCAGTGTCTATAGAAACTCCTCACTATAGTACATTATGTTCATTTTGTACTATGTTTCAAGCATAAACGCGCATTACATTTTTTGGTTAAAAAATATAATTTTTCTTTTAAAATTGATCTTCATGATTTTTGTGACTTGTATCACATTGCATTATGTTTTCTCAAATCTCTGTTTCAATCATTTTGTCAGAGATCTATGATGCTCAGTGAATACCTATCACGTACTCAGGTTTCCTTTGTCATGTTGCCAGTTTAAAGGTACAGACACATCAGGTGACACATGAATTTAGTGACTCCCACATTCCAATCTATACTTGGTGAACTCTCTATAATTCCAGAGGAATGTTCCGGTTATACTCTTATATTTGATAGTAGAGGTTCCATGATACACTGTGGAAGAGTATATAGTTCATGAGTCTTTATATTATATGCACACATGCATGTGATGAGATCCACACTTTATATAATACATAAGAATCATACTTGAAGTGTACCATTTCAATTTTAGCTAATGAGCCTCATGTTACATACATGACAAACATAAATGATTGTATCAACCTCGTTATAAGCTTTTGCGCTTTAAATTGTTTTTTGATGCTTCGTAGATGTTGTTTTTTACCCTTTGAGACTTACTAGGATGGCGGGTGATAACCAAGCGGTTCGGATGAGTTTTTGGCAAAGGGTCATTTTTTTCACATAAAATTACTGTCAGCTAGTGTGTTCCATTTACGGCCATATGGTCGCATTTGCGAAACAAAGCACTAGATAAGACTCCACAAAAGCGAGCTAGGGACAATAATTGCGAGGGTTAGTCAATGATTGACTTTCCGCAACTGTGATGGTGTTTGGCTAACTTTACCTTTGCTTTTGCAAAGTGAAGCCCGAAATTGTGGTGTCACAATTACGATGGAGGGTTCCACAATTGCTACAATTTAGTAGATATAAATAACTTAAAATTCGAGACAACAACTATTTTTAGCAAATTTAAGGAGAAGAGCTCTCGATTTTTGGATCTGAATTGGTGAATGTTCAACCTAAAATCTAGGTAACGATTCCTTATACCAATCTAGTAATTATAGTTTAATATCATCGAATTTTGAGCCATGGCATCATGCTATTCTAGAATTTAAAATTGGGGATTCTTAACCTAACCTAAAATTAGGGAATAATCGATTTAACCTAGCAATTGGTATCGAAATGTGATTTTGATTATTGAATTAAACTCCGTAGCTTATGGGTAACGCGTCCATGTAATCAATTTCGTATTTCGGACCATTGAACCAAGGGACGGTTTGAGCTCATTAAGAGTTTACTTTGACCTTGAGGCATCCTAAAATTATAAGTTTGGTTTCACTAGACTAATTTGGACGCATTATTGATGAATTTGGATAGATTGAGGCCGACAGAGTTTGGTTGAGGTGATTTTGGCATTCCGAAATAAGATTTGGCTATCGGATTCCAGGAAAGTGAGACTTTAACTCTTAATTTGCTTGCTTTTATCCACAAAACATGATGTATAAGCTATTTGTATGCATTTAAACCACCTGGTTCATCTGAGTGCTTCGAGCGGATCAAACAGGCAACCTATGCTCTATAGCAGTTCTAGTGGAAATAGCAAATTATATGTCATATCCACTTGCATTATTTGTATTCATGACTCCAGCTTAGTTGTTTTATTTGTATTTTATTTATATACGTGTACTACTATTGTTATTGCTCTGTATGCATTACTAGCATTTTCTAAAGACTTTCCCAAGGTAGGATGGGGGAGCGAGTCGATGATCTGGGTCTTTTAGAATAACATTTATTGCGTGAGAGCAAGTCAGCATGAGGGTGATTTGGCTGCAGGGCAGTGACTCCAACATCATCTCAGGAGAGGTGATACACTATTAGACCATGGAGGCAACTTCTTCTAGTTTAGCAAACTTTAGTACGTACTTTTTCATTTTGAGTTGAGTCATACTTTGTATTCAAGTATTGTAGCTCCATGACTCAATCTACTTTGGGTTGTATAGGCAGATTATGTTATCATGTTTTACAATTCTATCCTTATATCAGAAACAGTACTATTTGCACTTGTTTCTTCATTATTCATCGTTAATCGCATGTATTAGGTTAGAGGGTTTGCCTTATAGGTAGTGGCTCGTCAGGTGCACTATGAGGCTTAGGTGCTAGATTGGGATCGTGACAAAATTTTCATAAAGTACAACATGTACTTACATGCTTATGAGTAGACACATTTATAAGTCGGTTCGCCCGGGGAAGGTTAAAGGCAAATGGGGTGTCAGTTACTCTCATCCTAGAATTTGGTGCATGACATATATGTTTTAATCTTGTGGATAGCATTTAGTTGATTCATTCGCTTTTAGCTTTCTGCTTCGTCCTCCAAGATACTATTCTGTAGTTTTAAGTTACAAAAACTAAATGATAAATCAGTAGCGAAAAGAGTGGGTCTATGGCCTATGCCGCTTTTTGAGTTCGGATATTTTGGCTAAATATTATTTTCGCATGCAAAAATGACCAACCTTCAATAGTTTTTAAATAATGACTTACTGTTAGATAGCAATTATGAGAGTAATTATTACAAGTATCTATTTTCATGGGTTAATTTTATCACTCATATTTACTGACAATAAATACATTTTTTGTATTAGACTTCAAATTCTCATAGCATGTACGTAGTAAGTCTGTAAGTGTCAGTTCTTAATTGACATTACAAAAGCAACATTGCACATTTATTAGTTTAATTATTTATTTGTTTGTTCACTTATCCTACTGCAGCACCAGCTCCATTCCTACTAATGGCTAGAAAAAAGAATTTCTTAAATACTTGCCTAATCGCCCAAAAGGAAGTACCAAACTGGTCCTTGCCTTACTTTGTAAGTAGTATTTTTATATTCGAGGTATTTTAGGTCTATAAGATCAGATAATTTTTCATATCAAACTTGATATGATAATTAGAAAAGCAGAGTAACAGCTATTATAATCAATTAAATATATTCATAATAGGAAAAAAAACTCAAATATGTCATCGAGCTATCACAAAGAGTCTATTCATGTCAGTCGTTAATAGTTGGGCATAAAAATGCCACCTTCGTGACACAATTGGTTCATTCATGCCACTAACCACTAACGGAGCCCTACTACTACCAGATTTTGTCACGTGGCGTTATCTAAACCCTTCATTACTTACATGGCCCCACCCCTCTCACCTCCTTTTACGAGTGGCATATGTGAGCCATTTCGTTAAATTCAGTGAAATATTTGAGTTTTTACCCAATCCCTTATAACGTCCCAACTACTATGAACACTCCAAATTTTACCTGAAAAGACACACATACTCTTAATCCACACACTCATATGTACTTGGACACCTAGCTACACCTCATTAGTGTACTCTCTTTTAAACTCGTCTTTTTAAAAAGAAAAATTATGTCCTTTTCCCAAGCCACCATCACGTCCCAACCACTATAACACCCGAAATTCTACCGTGAAAGCACATACATACTCTTAATTCACACATTCATATGTACTTTCGTTACCCAGCTATACCTCATTAGTCTGCTCCAGTCTCCTTACGAAACTTTCATTATTGGGTTAGCCATACACTTCACATGTTTCAAGTGATTCACATGGCATCATAAAATGATACAAGTCTTGGATAAGAATTTCTTTCGTTAGTTAAGCCACCTTTTTCTAAAAAGGATTGTAGTAATTCCGGTTTGACACTATTTGGAATGGCTCTCTCATATTGAGAAATTCTGTCTAGTGGCATTCGATCACAGAATCCATTGACAGCTGCATAAATGACTAGAATTTGTTTTTCAATCGGCAGTGGTGCATATTGTGGTTGTTTCGGTATGTATCTACGGCTTGGAGGGATACTTTCATATCTTTCAAGATCCACCCTACAATATGGGGTAAAAAAGCCAAAATAAGTGATTTTTAAAATCGATCAATTTCGATTTTTTCTTTTTCTCTTGATTCTTTTCCGATCGAGATGTATAGAACCTGTTCGTGGATTAACGAAAATGTGCAATAGCTTTATTTGCCTCTGCCATTCCATGAGTCTCTTCCTTTTTGCGTATGGCATCGCCACTCCCTTTGGCGGCATCCACTAATTCGGAACTTAATTTGAAAGCCCTATTTTGACCCGGACGTTTTCGAGATGCCGCTAATAACCAACAAATGGCAAACGGAAGTATAAGAGGACAAGAATGAGAAGAGGCGAGTCGCTAGAATGGGCCAGGTGGGATGGGGGAGCAGTCGAGCGTACAAAGGCGCAAGTCGAGCAACGTATCTGAACTAAAATGTAAAAAAGCGTGGAAAATCAAAGGTCGGCTTTTCTTTTTGCTAACGATCCCAAAGATTCTATCATCGAACATCGAATTCTTGGGCGCTCCTTTATCTTTCTAAGCTGCTCTCGCTAACAGGGAATCTAGTTCAGCAAGGTCCATGTGGAAAGACCTTGCTAATGAATATTTTAAAGAGTGTTACACCTCGCAATCTCAGAGCATGAGCATGCCACGTACTTCACCATATTAATGGAGTATCGGAGACGTTCCATGAAGTTTTGGAAGGTACAAGCCATGGGAAGTTCGTAACAATGAAGTAAAGGATGAATTACGATCTCGTAAGTCGTAACCGGGAAGGACAACCTTGAAACCAAAGGACATGACCATTATCAAGTATGATTAATGATAAATATCATGTATGGAGAGTTTTAGAAGATTCCGGGACCAAGCAAAGCGAAGAAAATAAGTTTGTCAAAAATTTGGAAAAAAAAGTTGGCAGAATTCTGGACAGAATTTTGGGTCAACTTTGGAGGGGTATATCTCCGAGTATATGAGGAGTTTTAAGTTGTTTCAAAAGCCTAAAATGAATTTCATCGAGTCTAGTTTTCAACGCAATAAACCGTTCGTCAATCTGACATCGGAGCAGGGAGTTATGGGCATTTTAAAGCCGATAGTCAGAGGAACCCGAACCTGGACGGGAATTCGGAAAATCCACTCAAAAGCCCACTTATGTTTTGACCCGGCCCAATCCGAATTTGACACCTATAAAAGGGCCTCTACACTTCATTTTAGTCATTTTTCTTCAACTCCATAATCCTCTAGAACTCCCCTAACCTCTCCACACCTCTCTAGAATTTTCCACACTTCTCCCTCCACTACAAGAATATTCTTGAAGGCTCTCCACCATTCCAAAACATTCTATACCATCACAAAAGAGGATTAAACTCCAAAGCCCAAGCTAAGTCATGGAGAAGGATTGTTCTTGTCTCCACTTAATGTTGTGATAAATTTGGTCTTGGAAGAAGTTGAGTGGGGTGAAGTTCTTCTAGTGTAAGATATGTTCTCCATCCTATTTCTCATGATTAAGTTGATTTGAAGGTTTAGCAAGTCCTATAAAAGAAGAGAATCATAGTATAAAAGTTGCAAATTATTAAAGTGAAGATGATGACTATGGAATGAATTTGAAAGGAGATTTTGGATTAATTTGAGATTAAATTGAATATAATTCTTTGATTATGGTATTGTGGATATTGTTATGGTTAGTTGAGAAATTTGGAAAACATCGTGTGGGATGTTTTATGGAGCCTATTGGTGTTGATAATATTGTTGTGATGTTGGTATTGTTGTTGTTGTTGTTGTTGTTGGATTGTGATTTCGGGCTAGGCATATAAACAGGGGAGGTGCTGCCCGAATTTCGACAGATTCTAAACGGAATTAAATTGAAGGCTTAAGATGAGCGTATGACATTGAGCCTAATAATAGTATGAATGGTTTATATGTAGATTTACGAGCTTGGAAGGATAAACGTTGAACGACTAAGGCGACCGAAAGGTATGTTAAGGCTCGTCCCCTTTCTTTCAAAGGCATGATTCCTATGGTATGAGTCCATAAGTGTTTCCATAACCTCCTTGATTTCAAAAGCTAGAAGTTATGACTCTTAAAGCTTCTTATGATATTAAAAATGAGAATGTTTTTATGAGGATTACGTTGAGGATGATTTTATGCTTAAAGGACTCAAATATGATTTCAACGATGATGTGAAAATGTTAAGCTATTTCATGATTTTCTCGATTTATTACATTGTTGTTGATCTCACCTTATAAATTGTTCTTTCAAGGTGGGATAGAGTGATAGTTTTTAGTTGAACTCCTGTGCATGCCATGAGTATAATATATGTATATAGCTATTCTGTGACATTACAGAGTTCTATTATTTCATTTTGATTATGCATTGCACTCATTTTCATTCTTCATGTATATATAAGGCACAGTTGACAGGGGGTGACGCTGTGACCTTTGTTGTGTGTTTATATGGCACAGTTGACAGGGGGTGACGCTGTGGCCTTGTTGTGATGTGTATATGTATGGCACAATTGACAAGGGGTGATGCTGTGGCCTTTGTTGTGATGTGTATATGTATGGCACAGTTGACAGGGGTACGCCGTGTTTTGTTGTGATGTGTATATGTATGGCACAGTTGAGAGGGGGTGACGCTGTGGCCTTTGTTGTGGTGTGTATATATATGGCACAGTTGACAGGGGGTGACGTTGTGGCCTTTGTTGTGATATTTCTATGGATATATATGTGTTTCTTTAATATAGTTGTACTGATGCATTTATTTCGCCCATTCATTGACATGTCTCAAATGTTTTCTAGGATTTTATGTACATGTTGATTTCATGCCTTACATACTCGCACACTATTCATACGACCCCCTTTCTTCGGGTACATGCGTTTCATGCCCGCATGTACGAGACACTCGCTTTGGTGATCCTCCGATTAGGACTTGACTCGGTACCGGCTGAGGCTCTAGTGTTCCGGAGCTTTAGTCGTTTTGGTACGGTCCTTTGACATAGGCTTTGTTATACTCCTTGGGGTCCGTAGGACATATGTGGGTTGCGTATATACGGTTTGATCAGCTATGCAGATGTAGTTCGTTTTGGATATTCCCATGCATAGTGGCAGCCTTATCGGCTTGCATATTTTGTTATATTTGATTAGCTATGGCTTCTCAAGAGAAGGTTCTTTTTGATGTATGATATGATGAGTTTACAGTGTGTTTTTACAAATTGTCGTATTATTTCCAGTTTCGGTCTGATCATATCGAGCAGGTTCGTATACGGGTGTCCAATTCGGGCACTGGTCATGGCCCATCGGTTTGGGTCGTGACAAAGAGCCAAAAAATACTTGAAAATTGTGAATGATGTAGCAGAAGTTTGATTCATAATTCAATTAAATAAGAGAGTACAGTTTCTCAAATAATTTAATAATGTTGTTACTATGAGGGACAAGCTTGTCCTTATAAGTTTGTTTCATAAAATTAAATTTATTACATAAATTTTGAAAAGGGGAGGTTTATATAGAAATATAATTCTAAAAGGTTGAATGGCATGCGCATCAATGATAAAAAGAAAAATAGCATAAGTTAGTTTTATTACCCAAGAGAGTCATGTATTATAAGGGATTAGGAAAATGGTCAAATATATCACTAAACTTAACGAAACGGCTCACACATGCCACTCGTAAAGGGGGGGGGGGGGGTGAGAGGGGTGTTGGCTGGTAAGTGACGAAGGGTTTAAATAACGCCACGTGGCAAAATCTAATAGTATTAGGGCTCTGTCAGTGGTTAGTGGCACGAATGAACAAAATGTGTCACGGCGTTGGCATTTATGCCCTACAATGAACGAGTGGCATGGATAGACTATTTCTCATAGTTCGATGACATATTTGAACTATTATCCTTGAGAATATAAAAATTCTTTCGTATTGTGTATAAATTAAACTCCTTATTTTCTTAAGGCTATACTTCCGCGAGGCCAATAGTTGACGAATGATAAACCATGTATACCGCTCCTTATTTCAAGTAATGGCCAAAATCTTCTGCATTATCAGATATAAGGAACAATGTTCTGTGAACGGAAAAAAAAAACAAAAAGAGGAACGAATAATGTGGCTTGCTTAGAAATAATCCTGATTTTAGAATTTTTTTTACAAAACTTGTTTAAGGGCTGGTCTATTAAGACCACATAGTGGTGAAAGGATTTACCTTGCACCATCTACCTTCAACAGCCCAGCAAACAAACAATAACCCCACTAACATTTCAAGATTACCAAAAGAAAAAATGGACTCCTACATAACAAATTTCAATTTACTCGTTGTCCTCATTCTCCTTGTATTTGTCGCTATAGGGTCAGCAGACAACGCTCCAAGAAGGAAACTCGGGAATAAGAAATACAAAGGCCCATGCATGGCCATAAATGCTATTGACAAGTGCTGGCGATGCGACCCTAATTGGGCCGATGATCGCCAGAAAATGGCCGACTGCGCAATGGGCTTTGGCACCAATGCGATGGGAGGAAAGTCGGGCCCATACTACATCGTCACAGATCCTTCTGATGACGATGTTGTCGATCCTAAGCCCGGAACTCTCCGATTCGGCGTGATCCAAAGGGGTCCCTTGTGGATCACATTTGCCAAAAACATGAAAATTAAATTAAGTAGGGAACTTATTGTGAATAGCAATAAAACAATTGATGGACGTGGAGTTAATGTTCACATAGCAAATGGAGCTGGCATTAAAATACAATGTGCATCACATGTTATTATCTCTAACCTTCGCATTCACAATATAGTACCTACCCCGGGTGGCTTGCTTAGGGAGTCCGAGGACCACATTGGCCTAAGGAGCGGAGATGAAGGTAATGTAAACTCGACCATCTCGTCTAAATATTTAAGCAGAATATCTAAAGATTCCTCTAAACTTGATGCATTTTATTTAAATCTCTCTTAAATTATATATGGTCCTAACTATCCTCTGTACCTAACTTATTTATGATCGTTACCCCCTCAAATAATAAGCGTCCTAATTATTCCCTACATTGGCTTTTCTATAATCTTTACCCCCTAAAAAAATGATAAAAGAAGGAAAATTTGGTAGCTATAATTTGATGAAGGAATAGAGAAGATATATAGGACAAAAGGAAATAGTTGTTGGAATGGTTAAATGTAAAAGGAAATGGTATTTTAGATTTTTTACACATCCAATTAATATGATGTGACTGCTATTTTGCACCCTCACGAGCCAAACATCACTTGAAATCACTTAGATTATAGAACAGCCAAGCACAAAGGGTAATTAGGACCAGTTATTATTTGAGGAGCTAACGATAATAAGAAAATAGGGGTTAATTCAGATCAAGCATAATTTCAGAGAGATCTGAATAAAACGCATCAAGTTTGGAAGTCCTTAGATATTCTGCTAAAATTTACGTAGCTAAATTGCTAGAGTGAACACATTTTTTAATTACTTACTTTATATTATGTCTCAACAGGTGATGCCATCAGTATCTTCAATTCTCGTGATATATGGATTGACCACATCTCTATGTCCCGTGCAACCGATGGTCTTATCGACGCTGTTGCTGATTCCACTAATATTACCATATCCAACTGCCACTTTACTGACCATGAAAAAGTAATGTTGTTTGGTGCTGATGATCATAATGAAGTTGACAAGGAAATGAAAATTACATTAGCATATAACCATTTTGGAAAGAGGTTGGATCAAAGGATGCCTAGATGCAGATTTGGATTTTTCCATTTGGTGAACAATGACTACACCCATTGGGAAAGGTACGAATTATTGAACTGTGTAACTATCTCATTATTTAGAAGTATAAATTTTTGTGTTAAACTATGTAATTATAGGGATCTTTTCAATTTTGGCTCATCGGCTGAAATTAATTATGGGTGCTAGCCTAAATATATAAAACATATAAATTGTTTATGTATAAAAGTACAACAATATATCCAAAGGTAATCTCACAAGTGGAGTCTAGGGAGGGTAGTGTGTTCGTAGGTCTTGCACCTACCTTATTGGAGGTAGAGAAGTTGTTTCCAGTGGACCCTCGGCTCAAAAGAACATTTCAAAGCAGTTTTAGAAAAAGAAAAATATGAAAGTGAGGAAGTCATGGCAAATAATAATGAAAGCATTACATATCATGCTGAAAGAAATGGACAGTAACAACAGCTAAATACTAATATGGTAACTAAAGTATAGGAAACAACAGATAGTAACAGAATAATACTAATACTACTGGTGTGTATATAATGTATATTTATGTAGATTATATGTATATAATATGTATATTTATACTTAACATACACAACAACAACAACAATAACAAGTCCAGTATAATTCCACCGTGTGGGGTCTGGAGAGGGTAGAGTGTACGCAGACCTAACCCCCACCTTGAAAGGTAGGGCGGCTGTTTCCAAAAGACCCTCGGCTCAAGAGAGGAAAATAAGACAAAAGGTCAGATAGGGCCAAGCATATCGAAAACAATATGAAAACAAGGAATAACAAAAGCGAGAAAGTCATGGTAGAACGATCAAGAAAGAAAGGAGCATTAACTAATATAGATAAATAAGATAATCAAAGTACAACGGCCCAACAAATATAAGCAGCAATCAAATGCAGAAATCAAATGGCAATAAACAAATGAGCAAAACTACAACTACTATGGTGAAAGGATAAGCCACCTAGCCTTCTATCCTAATCTGAGTCCTCCACAACCTCCTATCTAAGGTCATGTCCTCGGTGAGCTGAAACTGTGCCATATCCTGTCTAATCACCTATCCCCAATACTTCTTCGGCCTCCCTTTACCTCTCCTAACCGTCCATAGCCAACCTCTCACACCTCCGCACTGGAGCATCTGTGTCTCTTCTCTTCACATGCCCAAACCATCTCAGCCTTGCTTCCCGCATCTTGTCCTCCACCGATGCCACTCCCACCTTGTCTCGGATATCTTCATTCCTAATTCTATCCCTCCTAGTGTGCCCACACATCCACCGCATTCGCATTTCCGCGACTTTCATCTTCTGAACGTGAAATTTCTTGACTGGCCAACATACTTAACATACAAAACCTATATATTTGTTGGCTATTATATTTCCGGCCAGTCCAAAAACATAATTTTCCCTAATTATATTATATCGTTACAGGTATGCTATTGGGGGGAGCAGTGGAGCAACCATCATCAGCCAGGGCAATAGATTTATTGCTGTGGATAAATTGTTGGTGAAAGAGGTGACATATAGAGAAAAAAGTACTTCAAGTGTGGAAGAATGGATGAAATGGACATGGATATCAGATGGTGATGATATGGAAAATGGTGCTACATTTACACCATCTGGTGACCAACATTTACTTGACAAAATTGATCATCTCAATTTGATTAAACCAGAACCATCTTCTTTAGTTGGAAAACTTACTAAGTTTTCTGGTGCTTTGGCTTGCAAAATTGGATGTAAATGCTAAAAAACATTTTTCAGAATATTATTAGTGAACCCCTAATCGCCAAACGGACAAATAGAAAAGCAAAGAGGATTATTATGTCCTATTTCTTAGTATTTCTTTTGGTAATGGGGGTGACAAAGAGGATTATTATGTAACATTTAATTCGCCATATAAAGCAATGATAATTCTCTGCTCTCTTAATCTCTTGTTGAAATCCTATTTACATACAGATATTTCTCTCTTCCACTTCTTGCTTTGTTTTGGTTTTATTGTAGTTCCTTCGAGGACCTAAAAACCCCTTTGCTTTTAGTTTTCGAGCTAATTTTTTTTTTTTAATTTAAAAACTTTGTTATACAGATTGAAACATATTTTGTTACAAATAAGCAGTGGTTACAACACTGCACATCCATAATTTAAAATCTTAGATTCAACTCCGGCTGCTGTATGCAATCTAAATATAATAAACAAGTTATAGACTATTTTGATGACAAATCCTCTTCAGCAAAGAGTTATAGACTATATGTTGCTAGAATCCCCTAAAAATTGTCGTCGTGTTCATGTCCTACAAACATGCATTATTTGGAAGATCCGATACCAAGTGAAGTAACATTTTAGAGGATCCGAATAACATAATTTTAGACGGCCACACCACTTCATGTTAGAAATATTAGAAATAGTAATGGTAACATAGAATTAAATGGACAATGCAATGACAGAAACCAGCTAATAATAATATGGTTTTAAGAGCTGCGATTGGGAAAACCATTTTTCTACTATATAGAAGAGTGGACATGCCTGTGAATTCAACTCTAAGGGGCATTTTTGGAATTTGATAGTTTGTCTATTTTAGGCCTGCTATACTCAATAGCATTATGTGTGTACTTTTTCCTATTTGGACGAAAATACCGGACCATTTTAATTTGTTTGACCGTATCCTCTTTAAAGAATTGTAATCAGGTACATCTTTCAAGAAATGTGGGTCCCAAAATTTTCATCTTCCACGGTAACTTTCAAAAACTGAGTATTATGGCCTTTAAGCAATACTGTAGATTCCTATTTATTTTTAGCTTAAAGAATTATTGCACACTATTATGGTATCCACTGTGGGGATTTCACTGGGTATGTTGTTATTGTTGTATTATGGTATCCACTTTCTCATACCAATTCACTGATTTATTATATTTTATACATTATATCTTTATAATTACAGGGGAAGTCTATACAAATAAAACATTTTAAAAACTAAATGCATCTATTTATTACATTTTAGTCGATTAATTTTTGTTTGGGGAAGGAAGGAGTTTTGTATTAAGCTGACATCAGAAGATGTAACACATGTTATCCATAAATTTCTAAAAATAAAAGATGGAATATCCAATAAACCCGTTAGAAAAACAACGCAATAAGAGAAAGTGAATACTTTGATCTACCAACAAAAAGATCTCATGTGTGCTCATGTGATATTTCCTCCATTTCAAGATAAGTGGTGCTTTTAGCATAGTTACATCCTTTACAAAATTACTCATCCCTAAAAAGTAAGATGTATTTTTACTAACTTACGCAGATGTATTTTTACTAACTTACGCTTAAATACCTTGAAAAAGATGTAGCTCTTTAGTTTTAAATGAGTGTAAAATTGGAAGAACATTATTAATGCCTTCTTAATTATGTGAAATACCACTTATTTTGAAAGAAAATGTATGTAAAACACCACTTATTTTGAAACAAAATGAAAAGGTAAAAACATCACTTATTTTGAGATGAAGAGAATATCATTGGACCCGTGCTTACACGGGCTAATTCCATCTATAGGTAGAGAAACACCGTTTAGAATTATTTTATAAAATTAATTTTTAGTTTGAAATAAATATTTTATTAACAGACTTAATTTTTAAAAGTTACAACTGGTTAAAAGTTGTGATGAATAAGGAATAATATCTGAAGAAACAAGTATAATTAGGTAACAGGACTAACTGTAATATTGTAATAAAACTAATTAAATATGTTTACGAAATAAATTACTCTAGTCTAATGTTTAATAGTCTGAAAATAAACTAAGATTAGTAGGCATTTTCCAATGTATTAAGTTTCTCATTATAAAGCATCAAAATAGCCAATATAATTTATTAGTAAATACATAATTATGATCGTTCGCGTAAAAATAAAGATAGAAAGAGTATCTTATACCACACATATAATTATATGCCCGTGTTATATCATACAATAGAGACATATAATTACCATACATATATGTGAAGTTTTAAAGATTATACTACTCCAGGAACATTTCTCGAAATTCCCGCATTCCAAGTACATATATGTGAAGTTTTAAAGATTATCACTCTTTAGTCTAGGGGTACGATCGTTCAAATGAAATTTACTGATTTTAAAAAGTAATTAAATTCAATCAGTCTTGAAATGGTGGTTAAGGTTTGATTAGCGGTTTAAAATGATTATTAGCATATTTCTTCAAAAAACATAATAAGGTCACATCACTTGAAACAAAGCAAATATACCATAACACAAATTATTGAACTCTTGCTCCTAAAACTTTTACTTTTCCACACGTAACTTTCAAAAAACATCATAAAATATGTTGAAGGAGTCTTATTATTGCATAAAAATAAAATAAGTGACATATGTTGGGCCCGTGCTGGCACGGGCTCCGATATCTAGTACATAAAATAAAAGTTACGCGCAGAAACTAGCAGCTAATTATAAAGTATCCCTGAACAACTAGCTAGCTACTTATATTTCTTTAAATGAAGAAAATTACTTTTATCATCTAGGAACTTTTTTGGCTATAGTTATAAGAAGCCTCCAGAATGATATACTATATTTTGTTGTAATCCAGTGGGAAAATTCGCATATACATAAGCATGTAACATTTTCAAGCATTCTATCAAAGTTGGAGTCGAACTTCGCCAATGTAAGCTTGTTCACATTACCTATCCCAAGTTCGAACAAAGAAGAAGGGTCGCGGTTTGGAAGCCAGAATCCTCATAATACATATATCGTTGGGACATACCCACCCAAGAATGCATTACGTCAGCACTCGATATACTGAAAAAGGAGCAAGGGGTTCCACCACATCGCCCCGGATGCGAAGGAGTATGAACAAGGGTTCCCATATTATGGATGGGTGTGGGTAAGAAGTCAGTTTCGCTACATCAATGCCTAGATGTCGTGCAAAATATGAAAGGATTCCCACATCAGTATAGGTAAAGAAGCTAGTTCCACCACATTAGTACCCTTACATGGAGAAATAAAAAAGGGTTCTCGCATCATGGATGGATGAGGGTAAAAAAGCTAGTTCAAGAGGAATATAGAGGCACCCAGGAAGAGGCAGCTCGTGCATCTGACATTGCAGCAATAGAATATAGAGGTATCAATGCCGTTACCGATTTCCAAAGTTCTTACATCAAATGGTTGAAACCTGGGACGACAAACAACGTTAACACTCTAAAGTTTTCTGTAATCAAGTTCCAAATTCATCATTTGAGAGTCAAGTGATGCCACCCTCTAACGAGTTCCCCTCAGCCTGGAAAACAAGGTTTTCTGCTCCTCATTTCGCAACACAACGAATAATCTAAGGAAAGGTCACGTCCCTGTTAATTCTGGCAAGAAAAATTTGTGCCATGGGACTTGGTATACTTCTAAGGTCTTCTATATTTGGAGATTGGTTGAGAAGAATTCAAATACTTCAGAGGAAGGAGAAACAAAGAATTCAAATACTACAGAGTACGCAGCTGAGATGTTATATGATGGACCAATAGAGATCTCATTTGAGCTTTCTTCCAACAAAAATGTTATTGAATTAGGGACAGTTTCTATTTTATGATAATTGATAACTAAACTGTCAAGACGATTGATTATGAACACTGTTATAAACACGGCATTCGCCATATAGCTCACACCCTTGAAGTCTTTTTCCCTTCACTTATGTGACTTTGTTGATGCTAATATGTTGAAAGAAGAATAGAGATATGTTGAAAGAATAATAGAGAGATTTCTCCCCTAAATTGGAAAAGCAGATGGCAATATATTATTGTATCGTTTGTATTGTGCTCACAATTTTTCATTTTTTGGTTCAAGTAAAGCAACAAAAGGGTTAGGCCGAAACTCTTACAGATCAATCGGGGGCAGAAATTAAATGATTTACACATTCTATGTTGTTTTGACACCTTCTGGTAACAAAAAATTATACATTGTTAGTGCACATAAGCTAAAACTCTTCATGAAAATATAGAACTATTAGTAAACATTAATGCTTCTGAAAGTGCAGCTACTTTGGTAAAGATTAACGCTTCTCAAAAAACCCATTGATCTGTTCTTTCATGCTAACTAACCAAAGCTAAAGCATGTTAATTCTTCACGATCTAAGCTTTACCTTGCAGAGATCTTATTGCCAACAAATAAGGCCGTAAAAATCTTTTTCCTTTCTCAAATAAAAACTCTCAGTAATAGTTAACACTCCACAGTTCATTGAAAAAGTTTATTCAAGGGGCTAAATTATCTCATCTGCAACACATGAAAGGGGTCAAGTTTGACCATAACAAACATTTGTGCTTCTCCGGAGAAACACAATGGTGTTTTAACCCTTTGAACTTCATCTTCTTCCTCTGAAAATGTAACTCGTCTAACAATGGTACCTTGTGTAATTGAACTTAGTGAATCTACAATGTCTGCTGTGTGGGTATCCATCACCGTATATGACGACATCTTACGTTTTATGGAGGGAAAAAATAGTTATGTTCCTGAGACAATTTTCTTGCCAATATAGTGTTTCCATTTTTTATTCATCGGCATATCTCCTGTCTGCTAAAACTTCTATCAAAATTCAATTACCAGGAACCTACCCTGAGAGGGTGAAACAAATACACCTAATACCTAGGAAGAAACATAGTAATTCCTCATTTACCTTTAATAACAAGAATCTTGAAGGCATTTAAGATGGTCTTCATGAAACCTTGAGTAACTCGTGGAATGCCTCTTGAGGTATATCAACAGATCCCACTCGCTTCATTCGCTTCTTCCCTTCTTTTTGTTTCTCCAACAACTTCTTCTTTCTTGTAATATCACCACCATAACACTTCGCCAGAACATTCTTTCTCATAGCAGAAAGCCTAAAACAAGACACATAAATCAAACAAGCAACAACTACAGTTTATCTATGAAACTTTTAAGGCGAAGAAGTTTTAAACTATAATAAAAATGTATACGTGTAGCATATTGAAGAAACAACATCGGGTGAACCACCCCATTTCTCCTCCTGCAAAATACAAAACGGGAAAAGGGAGCAAGAGCACTAACGTGTATCCCAAAATTTCCCTTTCCCTACTACACTTCAACATCTAAGATTTAAAAAGGTTGTTGTCTACTACCAAAAAGGTGTTGCTTGCAGACCCTGAAACAGAATAAAAAGACGGCAAAAATGCCCGAAGAATGGAAATGGAGTACAATAATTCCGTTATACAAGAACAAAGGTGATATCCAAAACTGCAACAACTATAGGGGTATCAAGCTGCTAAGACACACTTGAAAGTTTGGGTGACGGTGGTGAAGATGAGAGTGAGGAGGGGTGTGTTCATTTCCGAGAACCAGTTCAGATTCATGTTGGGGTGATCAACCACATAAGCCATTAATCTTGTGAGGAGACTGGTGGAGAAGTATAGGAAGAGGAAGAGGGACTTACATATGGTGTTCATTGACCTAGAAAGGGCCTATGACAAAGTCCCAAGAGAGGTCCTATGTAGATTCCCAGAGGCTAGAGGTGTACCAGTAGCTTCATTAGGGTGATGAAGGATGTGTACGATGGAGCCAAGACCCGGATTAGAACTGACGGAGGGGACTCGGAGCACTTTCAGTGGAGATGGGGTTGCACCAGGGATCAGCTCTTAACATGTACTTATTTTCCTTGGTGATGGAGGAATTAACTCGGCATATTTAAGGTGAGGTGCCATGATGTATGTGGTTTGCAGATGCCATAGTACTAATTGATGAGACTCGCGGTAGAGTTAACGCTAGGTTAGAGGTGTGGAGACCGACCATGGAGTCTAGACGAAATATTTGGAGTGCAAATTTGGTGATGCAACACACGAGGCAAGTGTGCAAGTGAGGCTTGATACACTGGGCATCCCAAAGAGAGAAAGTTTCAAGTATCTTGAGTCTTTTATCCAAGGTAATGGGGAGATCAACGATGATGTCACACACCGTATTGATGCGGCGTGGATGAAATGGAGGCTCGCCTCCAAGGTCTTATATGATAAAAAGGTACCACCAAAACTTAAAGGTAAGTTCTACAGAGTGGTGGTTAGACCGACTTTGTTGTATGGGGCGGAATGCTGGCCAGTCAAGAACTTTCATGTTCAAAAGATGCAAGTAGCGAAAATGAGGATGCTGATATGGGTGTGGGCGTACTAGGAGAAATAAGATTAGGAATGAAGATGTCCGGGACAAGGTAGAAGTGGCCCCGTGGTGGATAAGATGAGGGAAGTGAGGCTGAAATAGTTTGGGCATGTGAAGAGGAGATGCGCAGATACCCCAGTAAGGAGGTGTGAGAGGTTGGATAGTGGGAACAAGGAGAGGTAGAAGTGGGCCGAAGAAGTATTGGAGAGAAGTGATTAGACAGGACATGACCCAACTTCAGCTTACCAAGGATATGACCTTAGGTAGGAAGGTATGGAGGTCGCGGATTAGAGTAGAAAGTTAGTAGGTAGTTGAGCGTTTGTCTCGCTTTTCGGTGGGATTAGACTTGGTGGTGGTGTCTATCGTAGTATTAGTCTTATTCATGTAGTTTCTTGATTTTGATATTTGTTACCATCTGTATGTGTTTCGATTATCGTATTATTTCGCCGTTGTTACTGTTCTTTTTTCTGAATGTCCTATACTACTTTCCTTATTAGTTTTCATTTTTTCTTCACCGTTGTATTTCCTTTTAATAACTACTTTGATTTGCTGCATTTGAGGGCTAGGGTCCTTCGGAGACAGCCTATCTACCTCCACGAGGTAAGGGTAAGGTCTGCGTACACTCTACCATCCCCAGACCCCACTTCTGGGATTATACTGGTATATTGTTGTAAGTGTATGAGCTGGGAAAAAAAAAATTAATATTTAGAATACGCGCTTAAGAAGAGTGAAGAACACTTCTTTGCAATGTCAACATTTTGTGTCTAATGGGTACACATTTGTTAAACGGAAAAGGGTCTGATTTGCCCTTGTACTCTCAAGAATAAGCTATATTTGCCCTTCGTTATACTTTTTTGATATATTTGCCCTTGTCATCCAACTTTAGGACTATATTTGCCCCTGTACACTATTTTTGGGTCATATTTGCCCTCGGACCGTTAAATCCCCTAGTCCTACCTTCATTTTCATACGTGGCGCTTATGTGGAATTCTTTTCTCTTAATTTAAATCTAGTCCCATTTTTGTTTTATTTTTCTCTTCTTCACCATTTTCCTTCCACTGCCTACCACCATTTGCCCAAGCGAGGTCGGAAAATCCGACTCAAATTTGAGCTTCAGTGGTCTCCATTTCCAGTCAAGCATTTCGTCAATGCGCTTATCTAAATAACGATTCAATACCGGGGCTAAAACATCTACCCATATGAAACAACACCAATAACGAAGCTCTTTGATGGTTCGAAAATGTCTGATTCTGAATTGAATCGTTTTGCAAGCAGAGCATAGATGAACGAGTTGGATCCACCAACAACAAAAGGGATTTTTCCTCAATTAACAATTTTGTTGATTCTGGAAGAAGCTGATAAGCGGAAATCGGAGGGAGAAAACTTGGGGTGTGACTTGGTAGCTTTGAACTCACCAAGCAGATGGTGAGGAACACATCGGCGTTCAGGCATTGAGATTTTGTTGGTGGTGATGTTAAGACCGTTGTAAGCTTGGATTTTATCGGAGTTAATAATTTCGGAAGAAAGGAAGAAACGAGTGGCGTGGTCGATCCCGAGTTTTGATTTGCCACAACCAGTAGCAGCCATTATGACGAGATCTTTTTGGTTGGAATTTGCAGAGCCGATGTGATGACAATACGGGTCCATTTTTTTGTTGGGGAAGAAGATGTTTTTGGCCAAATTTGAGCTTCAGTGGTCTCCATTGAAGAAGAATGGTGTAGAAGAGAAAAACAAAAATGGGACCAGATTTAAATTAAGAGAAAAAAATTCCACATAAGCGCCACGTATGAAAATAGAGGTGGGGAAGGCGGATTTAACAGTCAGAGGGTAAATATGACCCAAAAAGTACAGGGGAAAATATAGCCCTAAAGTTGGATGACAAGGGCGAATATATCAAAAAAGTATAACGAAGGGCAAATATAGCTTATTCTTGAGAGTACAAGGGCAAATCTGACCCTTCTCCGTTTGTTAAAATTGAAGTGTTCAATAGGAACATTATCCGACTTTGAGTGTCAAAGTGAAAAATGTGAACAAGTTTGGGGCGCGGCTTATCACTTTACCAATCCCTAATCTAGTAAACAATCAGCAAAAAACAGCTATTCAAAGGCATGTTCTTACATCAATGGTAGACACTCGTTATGGCGAGGAAACCATAAATAATCACCACTGTTTGTACAATAACAGACTTGTTATAGAAAAAAGTTGAAACGGTGATATCTCTATTCACAGGATAATTTAATAGTCTACCAGATGTATGATACCGATGGAGAAATTAAACTTACGTCTCCCTGGCGATGACCTTAGATCCAATAGCAGCTTGTATGATAATTTCAAACATCTGCCTGTTCAACTATCTGTATTAGGAACTGGAAGTAGCAATAAAACATAACGAAACAGATAACAGGTGGAATAAGTAAACCTGTCTATAAACTTTTTAAGCTTCTCCACAAGTTCGTGGCCAACACGTGGAGCTTTTGATTTGTGGACAATGGTTGCCATGGCATCAACTGGTTGGCCATTGAGGAGAATATCCAGCTTCACCAAGTCTGCAGCCTGATATCTATCCAAAAAAAGAAAAAAGAGAATGAAGGTAAAAAAGAAAGAAACAAAATTGGATCAGAAGCACTTGCAACCAGAAAAAATTGTTGAGGAAAACTTTTTTGCTGAATGAATTAAAACTTCGATGTGCGGATAGACGCTCAGGTGAGTCCTTCATATATATTTGATCGATAAATTCCTGAGTTGAGTTTGTATTTCCTGGGAGAAACAGAGCAAGAAGAGGAGAGGAGTGAACTTACTCCGAGTCCTCATAATCAAACGAAGCATATCCTGATGTTATACTTTTCAGTTCATTGTAGAAGTCCACAACAATTTCCCTCAGGGGCATGCGATATTTCATGAAAGCCCGTTGGCTGCACAAGATGGAAAAACTTGTCCATCAATCTTGAAGTTTATAAGAGCTTGAAAAAATGAAAAGAAATTCCTCATGAAAGTCAAAAAATAAATTCTGTTTTGAATCAAGCATGCTTTGCAATATAAAGCATCTTTCCCGAAGATATTGGGCAAGATATTAAAAGGCTGTAATCACCCACTAGATTCACTTACAAATAAATGAAAGAAAAAAAGGAACAAATTTAAAACAAAACAGAAAATGTAATAGCTTTGATGTCACAGTGTGTACCACATACTTGGCACATCTTTCATTGGCAGACATCAAATCTGCATAAGAAGAACAGTTACCTATCAATGAATGAGTACTCCAACTGCTCTCCGCGACGCTCCGCGCATAGAGTGATAACAGACCCCACATACCTTTAGGCAGAATTATAAAGTGAGTAAAACTGTACATCTTTAACGACAAACTAGCCCCAAGCAGAGAGATCAAGAAACTGCCACATATTGTTGAGAAAAATAACTAAAAATGCTAAGTTCATGGGAGCTTACTCACTAGGGATAATAATAGTAGCTATAACAGTAGGTTCCCAGCAGGCCACAAGTCGATCTTTGGGGTTTGAAGGCAAAGCAGCAGGATTCTGAATCTGTAATTTGCTAAAAGACAGAACCAAGAAAAGGAGGAAACAGAAGCAGATAAGTAAGGTTGGTAAAGAGCATCCAAAAAGGTAAAAGCATGCAGGTAAGATACCTTCCATCTGAGTACTCAAAAATATATGGCACTGTAGGAACAGTGGAAATGACATGTGCTCCATGTTCCTGTCAGTCATCACCCCATTGAATAGAACATTAGAAAGGAACTTCTGAAGTAAGATACAGTTTTATATTTATTTGTACTAAACAGAAAAAGAAACCAAAACAGGGAGGAATCAGAACTTCTTTTTTCTTCCTTTTTAATAACTTTTGTGTGTGTGTTTGCGCGCGCGCGCACGTATATGAGAGAGAAAGAAAGAGAGAGAGAGAGAGAGAAATAGGTTCCAACAAGAGAGAACAGCATCTGGAGCAGTAAGTGCTTATGCAAGAGATAAGAGGTCTTCCTTGTCTGGTGTCCATCAATCCAGTTTTTAAGATAAGGCAAATAGATTTAAAATGACTTAATGACGTGCCTGCTCAAGCCGCTGATGAAAAACATCCATGTGAAGTAAGCCCAAGAAACCGCACCTGTTAGCAGGGGTTAAAAAGAGAACAAGTTAGGAATAAGAAATGAAGTTAAAATATAATGTCTTGAGAATTAAGATTTATCCATACCTGAAACCCAGACCTAGAGCTGTGCTACTTTCTTTAGTTACAGAGACACTGGCATCATTACACGTCAATCTCTCTATGGCATGGTTAAGTGCCTCAAAATCAGATCCATCAGCTGGATATAGGCCAGAAAAGACCATATGTTTTGCTGGCTTGAAACCTTCATATATCACCAAGGAAAATATTGTGATGAGACAAGCTTTGCTACAAGAATGGAAAAACACATACCAGTCTCATAATGAGATCTTTTAGAGGCCATGATGACAATGTGCACAGCTAGAATTTCAGGGTATGAAGCTAAAACTGTTCATAGGATGTATTGTCCAATCATAAGCTTTAACATAGTGCAATCTTTAGCATTTGTTTGTGGAACATCAACCAAAATCTCTTGTGAGGCATTTACTCTAGCCCATTTGGAAGATCCATCATAAGCTTATTTCTCTCGATCTTTCTTGGGCGCGCAAGGGGGGGAAGGAGCTTCAAGACATCATAAATAACATAGACATCTCGACTATGAAAGATACGTTCTCCACAGCCACAAATAAGCAAGTTGCTGACCTTTTCTAAATGTTCCAGTTTTCTTCTAAATTCTATGGCATAGACACAGCAAGATACCTGGAAGGGGCTGTATAACTGTTCGTGTATGATGTAGAGTATCTCCGATACGGGCCTCTTTTGTTGAACGCATTCCACTGACCATGTATCCAACTTGACCTGTTAAAAGGATTCCTGTAGGCACAATATCTGGGTGCATAATACCAACATCGTTAACTTCGTAACTCTGGCCAGTCGCAGCAGAGCAAATCTTGTCACCCTTGTGCAGAGCACCATCAACAATAGCCACATGGCAGATAACTCCCTTGTACTCATCGTAATACGAGTCCAGCAAAAGCATTCGCAAAGGTGAAGTGTTTTTACCAGGGGGTGGAGGAATTCGCTCTATCACAGCAGGAAGAACCTTCTCTAGACCTTGACCAGTTTTTGCTGAGGTTAATAGTGCATCACTAGGATCAAGGTCAAACATGGATTTGAGCTGTGCTTTTACCCGATCTGGATCAGCTGTGGGCTGATCAATTTTGTTTATGACAGGAATTATGGCCAGGTTTGATTCAAACGCGAGGTAAAAATTAGCAACAGTCTGTGCCTGCACACCTTGGGCTGCATCTACAACCAAAAGGGCACCTTGACAAGCTGCCAAAGATCTGGACACTTCATAGCTGAAATCCACATGCCCAGGTGTGTCAATCAGGTTTAACAAAAAATCTGTATCACTGCCAAGGAACTTGTGACGATGGAACATAGTTGCTGTTTGAGCTTTAACGGTTATTCCCCGTTCCCTCTCTACCTAAGACAAATTACAGATTTTTCACATAATATGTCAAACAGTATCAGGAGTTAATTGAGTATATATGAACAAAGAGCACAAGTAATTAATGCTCTAATAATGACAAATGACAAACAGTACAGATTTTATTAGCTGTTCGGTTTAAAAACACTGGGAATGGGTGGGAGTGGGGTTTTGAGGGTGCGTATGGTCCTGCCAGGGAGGGGCCAAAGCAATTTTTTGCGATGAGATGGCGGTGGCTTTGGGGGATTGGAACATTCTGTCGGTGTTAGGTGGAGAGGTAATACTATTCGATTCCTGGAGGAGAGAGTGGGTTATTGGGCGGTGTTCAGGGCAATGGAGGAGTTCTCAGAGTATATTGATAATCGTTTTCTTATTGGTCTTCCTCTGATCGGTGCTAGTTTCACTTGGACCAGGTCGGAGTGTTTCACATCTAGATAGAGAGTTGACAGATTCTTGGTGTCTACACCAGGGAGGAGTCAGTTGACTCTAAATGTGATACAGACCCCCTGCCAGATTGACATCGGATCACTTACCTATCTTGTTGGATGGTGGAACAGGCTGAAGCATAAGAGCATATTTCACATCTAGATCGAGAGTTGACAGATTCTTGGTGTCTACACCAGGGAGGACAGTCATTGACTCTGAATGTGACGCAGACCCCCTGTCAAATTGACATCGGATCGCCTAGCTATCATGTTGGATGGTGGAAGAGGCAGAAGCATAAGAGCGTCTTTCAGATTCGAGAATAAGTGGTTGCGTGCGGCGGACTTTGGTGACAGAGTGAACGATTGGTCGAATAGTTATGAAGTGGTTGGAAATCCATCTTTCAGACTTGCAAAAAAATTCAAGTTACTCAGAAAAATACTACGGTGTGGAAAAAAGAAGTGTATGGAAGGATAAAGGCGAAAATGAAGGAAATTGTGAATGAGCTTTGGGAATTAGAGAGGGTGGGAGAACGGGGGAAGTTAGGGGAGAGACAGAGGTTAGAGGTTTTGAAGAGGGAGTAGCTTCTTTGGCGATAGCCCAAAACTAGTTGAGACAAACATTGATGGCATTGTGGTTAGAAGAAGGGGATTCAGATACAAATTCTTTCACAGGATAGCAGTTGCAATAGAAGGAGGAATTTCATATATTCGGTAGAGGTTGATGGGAAGGTCCATATGGGAGAAGCGGGAGGAGAGGGCGCAATTGCTAGGTTCTATGAGTGTTTATTCATACAGGAGGTGGATTGGAGGCCAATATTGGAGGGGGTAGGGTTTAGTCAAATAGGTAAGGAAAAGGCGGGAGTGGTTGAAAAGGGTAATTGGGAAGAGGAGGTGAGGAAGCAGTGGTGGAGAGTTGCGCAGGAGATAAGGCTTTGGGACCGGATGGTTTCAATACAACATTGCATCTCTACAGTTAGGTACTCGATTCTAGTGAACAGTAATCCATGCTTCTTGGGTAGTTTGAAAGGTTCGAGATAACAAGACGCGTTTTCTCCAAATTTGTTCTTTTTAGTCAAGGAGGCTTTGAGTAGGATGAACGATAAAGTTGTGGCAGATGGTTACTTGAGGGGCTTTACCATAGCGGTTGGGCGATAGTGTACCATTAGGATCTTTCATTTATTGTTTGCCGATACTTTGGTATTTTGTGATGCTGACAGGACTCCATTGGAACACTAGGGACAAGTGTTAACATGATTCCAAGTGGCATGAAACCTCAAGATCAAACTCAAAAAGTGTGAGATCATCCTAGTTGGTGAGGTAGAGGATATACACATTTTTGCACACATTTTGAATTGTAAGGTTGGGGCTCTTCTCCTTACCTATTTTGTTTTGCCTTTAGGAGCTTCTACTAAGGACCAAGCTGCATGGTACTACAAAAAGTCGAGAACATACTTGCTAGTTTGCAAAAAAGTTACTTGTCCAAAAATGGAAAGGATGTATCATTAAGAGCAGTTTATTCATTTATTGAGCACCCCACATACTTCATGTCTTTGTTTCATGCTCCTGCCAGTGTCACAGCAAAATTGGAGAGAGTTCAAGGAAATTCTTTATGGGATTCGTCAGACGGGGTAAAGAAGTTTCACTTGGTGTGTTGTGAGACTGTTACAACTCATTAGCAGTGGGTGGGTTAGGAGTTAAATATTCAATCAAGCCTTATTGGGGAAATGGTTAGTATCAAAATAAAGATAAAGACGACTGCGCCAACTTGATATTTTGGTATTATCGCCACAAAGAAGAGCTTTCGGATTTTCCAGAGAAGATGGGATCAGAACTTAATAAATTTAAAACTTTCTATTCCATATCCGTTGCAACTAGTATTTGGGTGTTTTTGCTTGAGCTGTACGAGATGAAAGTCTCATATACGGTTCTCAGAGGGGGAGTTCCGCCTATCTCAATAAAGTATATGATTGGTTATGAAGGTTTAGGACCGAGGAAAATGCTTTTTGGAGAGAGCTGATAGCGAAAATATATGGGGATTTGCAAGGGAATTGGAGAACCAAAGACGTCGCTATGCTATATGAATGCTGTTTATGGAGGAGTATGTTGAAGGGATGGGATGAGTTTAGTGACAATGTATCTTTTAGGGTAGCCTGGTAAGGAATGAGATAAGGGTAAGTTTTTGGGAGCACAAGAGGCGACGAGACTGTAAAAGTTTCATTCCTAACTTTTAAAGAATTTCTTGTCAGTGGAAGTTGACAATCCTAAGAGTTTGAAGGCTACAAGATGGAGAAGTTTCTTTGAGACTTGAGGTTTAGAATGAATTTCCAGGATCGGTAGATGACTGAGTTCCATATATCGAACGACTTGCTTCATAAAGAACGTTCACAGGATAGCCATGACATACGGAGGTGGAGGTGGGAAATAATGGTATCTTCTTTGTTAAGCCTTACTATGAAAAGCTATTGATTAGGTGAGGAGGATGTCTTTCTGTATAGCTCGGTGCAGATACCTAAGGTACTAATAAATGTGTGTTTCTTCACTTGGCTAGCAGCAAGAGGAGTGACTTTGACAGCCGAGAACTCGATGAAGAAGAAGGTTACTTATGTTAGTTGGTGCTTTATGTGTAAGGAATCAGGTGAAGATGCAGATCATCTCTTTCTACATTGTCAAGTTGCTTCGAGATTATAGTGGAAACTTTTGAGTTGATTTGGAATCTCTTGGGTGATCAAGGCAGTATGAAAGGGTAAATATTCAGTTGGTGTTGCGGTAGAAGGAGAAGGCGCGGGGCTTGGAGTGTTGCCCTACTTGCACTTATGTGGGTTATTTGGAGAGAAAGAAAGAGAAGAGCTTTTGAAGGTGTAGAGATGAATCTGATACATCTAAGGAGTAGCCTCCCCCTCTTTTTGGTGCACTCATGAGCTTCCTTGTTGTATAGAAGATTGAGGAGTCAATTCCTTAAATGGTCATTGAACTTGTAGAAAAGTCCCACTAAAGTAACTTTTGAATTTTTTTGGAAAATAAGGTCATCAAAGTATGCTCATGTTTCCAAAAAAGTAAAACAATCCATTTTTGGACATAAGACCCCTTAATCTATTTTTAAATTATAAAACCCATTTGAATATTTCTATTTTATTTTCAAAATGTGGAAAATATTAACATCGATGTAAAAAAAAATACAGAATATTGCAAAATTGTGTATAAGTAGACCACAAAAGGATACAGTTGAATGGTAGTAGAACTGAGCACGATGCTAAACTATAAGTTTTTTAACTGATTGTAAATAATTTTCCCTGATATATAAAATTTTCAGTTATCAAAGAAAATATTTACTATTTTTATTTTCTTGGAGATGAACTTGTAATATTTTGATTTTATTTAAGTTTTATAATAACTGGATTACAATTAATATAAATATTTTATATTTTTAGAGAGTAGATATACAGCTAATTGTAAAAAAAAAAAAAACAATTTTACAAATGATTTTTTTCCTTGAGAAGATTTTACTCAAATTTTCTACCAATAAAGCAAGCTTGTTCTAATTCTTACAAACTGGATATGTGTGTGTGTGTGTGTGTATATGTGTGTGTGTGTGTATAATAATTACATGCATCAATATAACATCTCATGTGTTTCAATTATGTCCAAGCACTTTCATTCGGTAAAATGTTTAACTTCCGGCTTTAAGCAATAGAAAAATATCAAAAATAGTTCAAAAGATGTTGATCTTATAGCATACTTAACATTTTAAGGGTTATATTGTTTTATTCTTATAGCTTGATATATTATGTTTAATATTTCAATTTTATTATTAAAACATGATAAATATTAGTTTGAACAAGAATTTTGGAGTACCAAAAAATTGTGCCTAGGTAATGAATTTTATAATCTATATATGAGTTAAGGGGTCTTATGTCTAAAAATAGATTGATTTACTTTATTGGAAACAAGGACATAGTTTGATGAGCTTATTGTCCAAAAAAATTCAATAGTGTGACTTTTCTACAAGTTCAATGACCATTTGAGGAATTGACTCGAAAATTGAGTATCATTCATAGAAAACCAGCTCTTTTGTAGGTTTTTTACTTTTTGGTATACCTTTTGTATATGGCCTTTGTTCATATTTTAGTGAAATTTATTTACCTTATAAAAAAGGAATCTTGGAAGGAGAAGTTGACCTCTGCACTTCAATATCTAAGCAGCTGGGACAACATTTGCAAGTGCATAAAAGCAAAAGAAGATCAGTTCAAGAATATCAGGAAGGTGAAGTTTTAACTGGTTAATCTTCTCAACAATTTGCGAACCACTAAAAATAAGAAAGTTTACTACAAACCAACAGAAGCAAGGTTTCCCCCCCTTTCAGATTTTAAAAGATACTCATTTTTTATTTCACTAACTTTCATTTAAAACAAAAATTCTCTTTTTTTTTTTTTTTTTTTCCTGATAAAGTAAAAGATTACCAAACGCAACTTCTCTTCTAGTTCCATCCTCAAATAGTTGAACAGACAATTATAATTCTTGTTCTTAGTCTCCAATTCGAAAAGCAGAAGGATAGTTAAGTTAGCACTACAGATCAGCATTCATTCTCCTTGGGTGTGAACATCTGTCTGAACTATATTCATCATTTAGAAAAAAATTTAAAAAACCAAGATGATTAGCACTATCACACTTCACCTCTATTTCTCGCTCATAAAGATGTGATCTGGATTTTCTTTAGATAATCTCAGAGTAGAAAAAAATATGCAAAGATCCATGCAGTACAGAGCCTGTTACCCGAACTTATCTTATT
This sequence comes from Lycium ferocissimum, assembly GCF_029784015.1. NCBI lineage: Eukaryota > Viridiplantae > Streptophyta > Magnoliopsida > Solanales > Solanaceae > Lycium > Lycium ferocissimum. The sequence continues at coordinate 46,650 of NW_026715243.1, read as the reverse complement.
CCTTATACCCCTGCGTACACAACATCCCCAACCTCTCTCACATACGGAGGATGAAAGACAGACGCTCCACAACTGTCTGCTCCTAAAGAACACGACAACAGTGCAATATCAAACTCCTAAGAGTGTGAATTCTTTTATCTAATTTTTTACAAGGGTGTGAAAGTTTCATAAACCTCATACCAAAATTGGACTACCTTCATTCCAAGCCTAATATGCATGCAAAGTTTCACTTTCACCTAAAGCTAATAAGAAATTGCAAACGAATTACAACAGCTAACTCACAATCCCCAGATTTCGAGCCTGGAAATTATCAGACTAGTACAGAAGTTACAGATAAAGGCTTCTGGACCCAGAAAAACGATCAAAGATTGTAGCTTTAGATCTCGAAATAGTTTCCATGCTTGTCGCTAAAGGCTGTCTGATTATGATATACTTGCATTTTGGTCGGGCAAATGGAAAATATAAATATATATATATAGACACACACACAAACACTAAAAGTAAATAGAGCCAACCGAAAGTTCAGAAAATCTGATTCAACCCAAAAATCTTGATATAAAAGTTAGGTTCTTTTTTCTCACTGTTGAATAAACATAATGTGAAAGATAAATTAAGTAATAAAAATGTACTCTCTAACAGCTTAAATTTTATGTGAGATTAGTCACACACCTCAACATGATATCAGAGCAGCCAGAGGTTTAAGGTTCGAGTCTCACTGCTACCCATTATGAAAAAGAATTTCCACGTGATTGACCTATGAAATTGAATTAGGCTCGCCCATGCAAGGGCGTGTTGAAGACATAATTAAGTTAAATAAAAGTGTGCTCTCTATAATAGCTTAAACTTCTAGAAGAGATGATCACATTCTTCAATACATAACCTCTGCATGCCTTGACCTCGAGCTAGAAAGATAAATTTTCACAAAGAAGTACCCCCACGTTCCAGTTTACGTGGTAATATTTCCTTTTTAGTCCCATACCAAAAGGAATGACATTTTCTAAATTTAGAAACAATTTTAACTTAAACTTCTCATTTTACCTTTAATGAGAAGTTTTTATAACAAACAAATGTCACATGTTTCAAAAATCTTATATTATAGTTATACAAATGTTATGGCATATTTATGACCCGTCTTCATTACTTTCTTAACCTCCGTGTCTATTCAAACTCTACCACATATATTGAAGTACAAATTTGGAACTAAGCAACCTCAAACTTATGGACCATTTGAAGCCTTAACTATAGCATGAATGAAGCACTTATGGGAAGTTACCTGCAATTTATCTAAGTACTGAGTTACTGTGTTACCCCTATTTGTTAGATGATTTTTTGAGAACTGAGCAATATTAAAAAGGTCTAGTTAACGACAAGAGCGGGTTGCTCAGAAGGTAAGTTCCCTCCACCTCCAACCTCAACGTTGCGGTTTCGAGTCACCAAGGGAGCAAAAAGGTAGGAGCTCCTAGGGAGGGGTAAAACAAAGGACTATTTGATTAATGTTAAGGGTATAGTTGGATAACAATTGCCAATTCTTGTCTTGAATTCCTAAAGTAACACTTATTTTGGGACAATTTTTTTAAGCTAAAGCGACAATTAAATGGAACGGAAGAAGCATATTATATCCATATATCATAGTTATACAAATGTTATGGCATATCTATGACCCATCTTATTACTTTCTTAACCTCCATGCCTATTCAATCTTTACCACATATATTGAAGTATAAATTTTAAACAAACAAGAGTGCCCCATGTCAAAAAAAACAAAAAAGAATAGAGCAACCTCAAACTTATGGACCATTTGAACCATCACTTATAACATGAATAAAGCAGTAATTACGATACAGTACAACACAATACAATACAATATAATACGATACATTATGAAACAATATGTAACAAGCATCCAAACAGAGTAAAAAGGGAAGTTACCTGCAATTTATCTAAGTATTGAGGTTGACCATGTCCTTTTCTAATAGTTCCAGTAAGTTCCAAAAGGCGGTCAGCTAACGTTGATTTTCCATGATCAACATGTGCAATAATTGAAAAGTTTCTAATATTATCAGATGGGTATTCATTCAAATCTATAGTTGATCCTTCTTTACTGTTTTGACGAGGTCTAGAGCAAAATGAAGCAGCACTTTGACTATAAGGTAAATAAGATAATTTGGATCTGATGAGAGTTCTTGAAGCTTTCTTGAAAATACTCATTTCCAAGAATTTTTGTGTTTGGAGAACAAGAAAGCTGAGGTTTCTCACATTAGGGCTTTGGGTTTTACTTGTTCGATAGAGACGAATAAGAATTTGCCAAATTGCGGCGTGAGCGTCACCCTTTTGTTTATTTGGCAGAAAGTGGCCCTTGTGTGCTAACTAGAGAAAAATTAACTAAAGGTGCCATTTGAGTCTCCTAATTAGAATAGGCAACGTCAAACTTGTCTTAAAATAATAAGATTAAGTTAAATGGGCTCTGAATTATAATTTTTAAGACTTATTAAACTTTTACAAAACAACCCGCCTTTTAATTACCCCAACACACACGATTCATCTTACCCCTATTATTTCAAAAAAGAAACGATTTCTCTCTAAACCGTCTTTCTTGGAAAAATAAACTAAAGGTGACTCCTAAGTTCACTAATTAGAAATGGTGACAAGTTTGACCAGCCAAAGTCAAACTTGTCTTAATTTTAAGTTAAAATGGGACTGAATTATAATTTTTAAAACTTATTAATCTTTTACAAAATACACAAAATCCCACATTATACAAAACCACCCCCACGACCCCACTTCATTATTTCAAAACTCCCAAAATAAAAATAAAAAGACCAGTTCATCATCAGCGACAAACCACCTCAGCAACTGCTTCATCACGTTTTTCCTCTTCAAAATCAAGCGATTTGTTCTTCCTCGTCGCTGCTGCTGCTCGTTTCTCTCTCTCGTTCTTCCTCGTCGTTGCTTTACGTGCTTCTCCATTCATTCGCAGGTAAAGTTTTTCTTTCAATTGGTTCAAAAGTTAGGGTTTTAAAATCAAAGTATGAAAATGATGATTTTGGTTAGAGAAGATGAAGAAGAACATGGTTTTGTCTTCAATGTTGTTTGTTTTGTTGTTCTGTGTTTAAGAAGTTCTAGTTTGGCGTATTTGTTGCACTTGTTGGGGTTTGTGAGTTTGTAAATAGTGTATGTGGTTGTGAAATTATGGTTTTTGGTGCTATTTTTATTCTTGTTCTCCTTAGTGTTTCGAAAAAAGGGCTTGCAATTTTGTTGATGCTTTCCAATAACTGAGGTTACCTATTACAGCAAATTCAGCACTTGTTTGACAGTTGCAAACATCTACTGAGATTGCATGCCTAAAAAACCCCAATTTGGTGTATTTTGTTTAAGTTGTGAGTGAGAGTTGTGATGGTTGTGTGTTTGTATTGAAATATAGATGTTTTGTAGTTAAAAATAGACGGTTTTGCTGTTGTTGTTGCTGTCATGGTATAGTTTAGGAAAAGTTTTGATTTTATCCAACGGTACATTGGATAAAATCAAAACAATTGCTGAGGTTTTTGCAGCAACTGAAGCAGTTGTTGCAACATAGTAATAAGTTGTTGTAAAAAATCAAAACAGTTGCTAAGGTGTCGCTACTGTTTTATTTTTTCCAACAGCGGTAGAATCTGCTGCAACAACTTCATCTTTTGTTGCAACATATTCTTAATCTATTACAACAACTGATTACTTGTAGCAACAGATTTCTTTTCCCTTTTTACTTTGAATGTTGCACTAATCAATTAAAACTGTTTTTTTTTTAATCTCCTGTGTGTAGATAAAATGGCTCCAATTAAAAGAAAAGGAGAGAAACCTGTCACGACCCAACCGGAGGGCCATGACGGGCAACCAGAGCTAACCTACCTAGCACCTCAAGACATACGTCTCATAATCATATCTAAGTGGGCCACATGGCTAACTCGTAACTATCATAATCTGTAAGAGACTTAAGTCCAAGAGATATATGCACATCTATATAGTCACCATCAACTACGCCCATATATACAAGCCGACAAGGCTGCCAAAATGCTATACAAAATATGAACCGATGAGGTTATAGAACATCTAAATATATCATTTTGTCTACGAGCCTCTATATAGAGTGAATAACATCATAAGGACGGGACAAGACTTCGCTATGCCCATATATACACAAAAGAATAGTACCAGCTGAACTGTAGTTCCGGAACAAGCGGAGCGCTCCTGCACATTCGCTGATAAAGCAGCCTAGGGGTACGTCCGTCTCTCTGTCTACCTGCGGGCATGAACGCAACGTCCACAACAAAAGGACGTCAGTACGAATGATATACTGAGTATGTAAGGCATGAATAACAACATAATAAAGAATGAAAGAAACATGAGATAAGAGAAATAACCTGTAATAAGAGAAATAACCTGTATGAATGCCTCTTAAGGCGAATGTCATGCATGCTTAGCTTTTTTTTTTTTAAAAAAACACTTTTATACATACATATATATATATAGTATCCTGCCCGACCATTTAGGCTCGGTGTTATCATCATATCATCATTATCCCGCGTTCGGGGTAACATCATAACCTGCCCACTGCAGTGGTGTGCACATCTACGTGCACACGCCCGACCGAATATAGCGCGGCTCGGTGTGAGAAAATACACACACATACACACACACACACACACACACACACACACACACACACATATATATATATATATATATATATATATATATATATATATAAAGCATGCATGAGAGCCCAAATAAAACTATGACTCTATCGGAGTGACGTTGGTCAGTAACCTCCGATTATCATTATGGAACTATTATCATGAACATATCTCACCTTGAAGGAACAAAAATCATAAGATGAGATCAATATCAATGAATAAGATCAACAACCATAAGACAATTATCAACAATATCATCAGAATCTCAAGAACCATAGGCTTCTAGCATTTCTACAAAAATAAGGACATTATTGGATATCATGTGAATGAGTTTGTATCAAAGGATCATGCCGTAGAAAGAAAGGGACAACCTTAACATACCTTATCGTTTCCTTAGCTACTCAACTCCTATCCTCCCGAGCTTGTAAATATACATTCAAGATGATTCGCACTAAGGGTAAGTCATTGAAACGCTTATAAGGTCAAACTAGATTAATTGGTAAGCTAATGAAAATCGGACAACATTTCCCTTATATCTTCTACTTCCTCTAATCTACAAAACAACTCCCAAAACCACAATAAAACGTCAATAATTCCATAATCAAAAGATTACATTCAAACCATACTCAATTCAATCCCAAAACTTCTTTTCATAATCAATCCATAACAACAACTTCAACACAACCCCTTATACACTTGTATACGACACTTCTTTAACATCATTATTATCCCTCATAACAAGATTATGCTCAAAACATGCTAATAATTATAGCACAAGTTAATTTACAACTAAAAATATCATCAAATTCATATTTGAACTTTTCCTTCAATTTCTTCTCCCCAAATCTTAGCATAATTACCAAATAAACCTATAAGCATGAAACTAAGATGAAATCTTACCTCAAAATTCAAGAATACTTCAATTCCAAGGTTACTCCACCTTAAAATGCCTTCCCAAGCTTTTACAAGAAGAAGAGATAGGTTTAAACCTTACTTTGTAACCCTATAAGTACTTTGATCCTTTATATTGGCTTGGAGAAATGTTGGAATATGTTTGGAGAGGTCTCTAGAGCTCTCTTGATCTTGGGAGTGTGTTTAAAATGACTAAAATGAAGGGGGATTGTGGTACTTAAATTCTGGAAAATTCCACCGACATTGTATTATATTGGCCATATAATATTATACGACCAACTTGCTGGCCGTATAACATTATACGGTCCGTATAATTTGGCTGTATAATACCACCTCAGTTTTCTGCTTCTCTGTTAAATTTTAATATCCTTAAATACGGTCCATATCTTAAAATGCGGACCATATCTCACTTATACGACCCGTATATCATGTTTTCCAAAAATAACTTTTGACAAACCTTCCCGCTTCGATTCACTTATTCTCCAACCCTTCTGTAACTTACCAAACATGAATTTATACACTTATAATCACAAGTTAAGCATGTCCAACTTCATATATCCTTGAAACAAGTCTCGATGTCAAAAATTAAGATACCAACGTACTATGAATCTCAATGCACAAACTAAAGTGTAATAACGTTCATCCCCCCCCCCCTTTTAGAAACATTCGTCCTCGAATGTTAACTTCTAAAAATTCATCCTAAATTTCGGCAGAGTCTCTCCTATAATTGTGTCACTACCTACCTTCCACAGCAACCCAAAATATACAGCGCCGCACAAGGCTATAACAAGCAATAACAAAAATGGCCCAGCAATGGGCGATGAAGTGAGCGATAAATAATGCATACCCCCCGAAGACTATCATGATGTAGTCTGGATCTATTCTGGAGTTGGAAACAGATAAGGATATCTAGACTTCATATCTTTTTCAGCTTCCCAAGTCATCTCCTCCATATTCTTATTCCTCCACAGGACTTTAACTGAAACTACATCCTTAGTTGTCAATCTCCGAACCTGTCTGTCTAGAATGGCAATGGGAACCTCTTCATATGATAGTTGCTCAGTAACCTGAACATCATCAATGGACACAACTCTTGAAGGATCTCCGATACACTTTCGAAGCATCGATACATGAAAGACACGATGAACCACTCCAAGTCCGAGGAAGATCAGGTCATGTGCCACACGGCCCAATCAACGTACAATCCTATAAGGCCCAATATATCGAGGACTAAGTTTGCCTTTCTTACCAAACATCATAATGCCTTTCATAGGCGATACCTTCAAGAATACCCAGTCATCAACTTGGAACTCTAAGTCTCGGCGGCGATTATCGGCATACGACTTCTGACGACTCTGAGCTGCTAATAGTCGATCTTGAATAAGCTTGACCTTTTCTACCGCTTGCTGAATCAAATCTGGCCTTACTAACTTAGTCTCCCTCACTTCGAACCATCCAATTAGTGACCTATACTTCCGCCCGTATAAAGCTTCATACTACAGGGCCATCTGGAAACTGGAATGATAACTGTTATTATAAGCGAACTCAATAAGCGGTAAATGATCATCCCAACTACCTCTAAAGTCTAGTACACATGCCCGTGGCATATTTTCGAGAGTACGAATAGCGCGCTCGGCTCACCGCCTACCGCCCAGGGGTGAAATGTTGTGCTAAGATTCACCTGAGTCCCCAAACCCCTCTGGAAAGACCTCCAGAAATTAGTCGTAAACTCGCGCACTTTGTTAGAGATGATGAGATACCTAATACACCACATGAAGCGGACTATCTCCCTTGATATAAAGCTTCACATAATCCTCGAACAGAAAGAGAGTCCCGATAGGGTGGAAAATGGGCTGATTTTGTAAGCCTATCCACAATCGTCCATATAGAGTCAAACTTACGTTGAGAACGAGGCAGCCCAATGAAATCCATATTAATTACTTCCCACTTCCAAATTTGGGATCTCCATAGTCGCAATAACCCGCTGTGCTTCGATGCTCAATCTTCACCGCCGGCCAGACACCGGGCTACCAACTATGCTATGCGTCTTTCTTCATTCCATCCCACCAATAAAATTCCTTAATATCATGGTACATCTTTTTGTCGTTCGACGAATAGAATAATCTATGAACAAACACCTCTCCAAAGATTCATGACGTAACTCGGCAACATCGGGAACACATAGTCTCGCTCGATCTTTAAGAACTCATCTCTGTAAATCTCGAATGGTGACTTTTTCTTCTGGGAGATGTATTCTATAATGAACTAATACGGGATCCTTATACCGGCGCTCTTTCACCTCGGTGCACAAAATACGGAGCTATGGCCGCATGAATAGTGATTCTCGTATCGCCCGAACGGAAATACTAATCGGATTCTAGGTTAGCTAACTGACTGGCTCACGAGCTAACTCCTTTCCTGCCGAATATCATATAAGCCTATGGATTAAGGGCATTCGCTCTTGCGTTCGCCTTCCCGGATGATACAAAATGCTAACGTCATAATCTTTTAATAACTCTCTAACCATTGTCAACCCGCAAATTAGGCTCCTTAACGCTTTGAAAATATACGGAGACTTATGAGTTCGGTGTAAATATTTTATCTTAACACCATACAAGTAACGCCTACATTTTCAAGTACGAATCACACAATAACTACTAGTTCATGTGTCGGATAGTTTTTCTCGTGTTTCCGCAACTGCCTTGAAGACTAAGCAATAACTTTACCGTGCTATATCAACACACAACCTAACCCAACACCTGAGGCATCACAATAGATAACATAGTCTTCCGATCCTTCTGGAAGTGTCAAAACTGGGGCCGAAGTCAATCTGTTCTAAAACTCCTCAAAACTGTGCTCACAAGCATCCGTCCATTGAAACTTAGCCGATTTTTGAGTGAGCTTCGGTATGGTGTAGAAATAGAAGAAAAGCCCTCTATAAATCTCCTGTAATAACCTGCTAAACCCAGAAAACTATGAACTTTCGTAGGAATGGTAGGTCACGGCCAAGTCTTTACGACTTCAATCTTCTGGGTATCCACCCGAATACCATCAGCTGAAATAATGTGCCCCAGAAAAGTTACAGAATTCAACCAAAACTCACATTTAGAGAATTTTGCATACAACTTCCGATCTTGAAGAACTTTAAGAATAGCACATAAATGATCTGCATGCTCTACCTCTGATCTAGAGTATACCAGAATATTATCAATAAACACAATCACAAACAAATCTAGGAAAGGCCTGAATCATTGTTTATTAAATCCATGAATACCGCCGGTGCGTTCGTTAACCCAAATGACATTACACGAAATTCAAAATGACCATATCTGGTTTTGAAGGTTGTATTCGGAATGTCTTTCTCTCTAATTCTCACCTGGTGATACCCGGATCTTAAGTCTATCTTTGAGAACCATTTGGCACCCTGCAAATAATCAAACAAATCATCAATTCTTGGAAGTGGATACTTGTTTTTATTTTCACCTTGTTCAACTGCCTGTAGTCGATACACATCCGTAACAACCCATCTTTCTTTCTTACAAACAACACAGGTGCTCCCCACGGTGACGAGCTAGGCCTGATAAAGCCTTTCTCAAGCAAATCCTTTAGAAAGATGAAATTAGGAATCTATAGGTCTCAACATGAAATTAATGTTCTAGGTGATTAATTCCCATCAATTAGAAGCTAGAAGAACTCATTAATTACTCAAATTCGGATTTTAGGTGAAACCCTCAATTTTGGGTATAAACCCTAACTTTAAATCTCACAAATTGGTCACTAATAATGAAGGAATCATGCAATGATAGTTTCTAATCATCAAATCCATGCTTAATGAAGCTAACCCAATCAATAATTCAAGATTTAATAGCCTAGAATGAAGAACCCACAAAACCCTCTTTCAATTCACCAATTCTTAAGGAAACTAGCATGTTTAATGGATTCCTAAGGTGATTAATGGAATATGGAGTAGCAATGAAGATGGAAGGACTTATCACAATGATTTTCCCCCAAGAAATGCCTTGAAATGCTCCCAATAACTCTATTTTCGGAGGGGTATTGAATGAAGGACTTAAGGCTTTTAACACACATTCAATGAATCTAACTGCCCGTCACCCGCTTCTTTCCCCTTTACCACTCTAAATGTTCCTTCTTCGGTTATTAGATCGACACGCATTCCCCGCCAAGATTATGGATGCGCGGCAGCGGCAGGCCACCGCTAAACGGCCGACAGCCGCGGTCCCGGCGCCGCTAAAAGGACACCAGACACCATAATTCCCAAGTTGCATCAACTCAACCCGAAATTCCAACTATCACTCGAGACCATCTGCTCACAAACCACATATGCAGACATATATAAAAACATGCTACGAACGCACTCGTGGCCTCAGAATTCCCAACGGAGGTCTTGTTGACTGAGTTAACCCCCGATACCTCCAAAACAACTTCCCAACCCAAATCCTAAAATGCACCGGAGTGCATTGGGAATCGAACTGAATATACACACAAGTTCTAAAATACCATCTGGACCTCTCAAACTCGACTGATTCTCGAAAATAGTCAGTTACCCAAAAGTCAACTTTGAGTTAACTCTTTTCGCTTTAAGCCCAAATTTCCCACAAAAGTCACCCAAATCATATCTAAAGACCTCGAGAAGCGTGTCAACGGTCCCCTCGGATCAAATGTGAGCTAAACAAGCTCGGGAAAGGGTCAAAAGCATCGAAAAAGCAATAACGACGTTGTTACATCAGATACCAATTAAACTATCGCTCGTCCTCGAGCGACAAGGAAGAGAACGGGGGAAAGATACTTGAGTCCGCAACAATTGGATATCTAGAATGCATAACGGACTTCTCCTTATAGGGAAATTCTCATTGAATAAAATTGAAACCCAACGAATGATATAGAAACCATCAGAATGGTACTTCTTCAATAGAGAAACATGGAAGACTGGATGAACACCTGAGTGGCCTGGTGAAAACTAACTCATAAAACAAAGGATATTCTCAAACAGGTCAATACACCTCGGGCTCACTTGCCTTCCTTCTCACATCGCATGACACCCTTATTGGGTATAACATTCAGAAAACTTGATCGCTCACTTTACCAGTTACAACTCTCTAAACTTAGCTCAAGCTCCAATTCTCATATCTCCGTATTCGAATTTCCCTTGCAACTGATCCTCAAATGAATTGCTTTTGCTCGAATCCTCGGATTTGATAAAACCGCAACTCTGAACGCAATCAATAGGTCCCACAAACACTTTCCCAAACCAACGCAATCCTTCTAAACATGGCCACAAACCATAGCCCATTCTGAACCGGAAAGATATCCTGATTCGGTTAACCTTTCTTTCACACTTGCTAAAGCTATTTTTCGCACCATAATTTCTTAGAAACACATGAACACACACACCACAAACCTGAAACCATGACTTACTCTCGCCGTAAAAGAATCCTTGATTCATCCAAGTTCTCTATGCAATTTCATCAACACGGATCTTACTGACAGTCAACTTGGCTAGTTCCTAGTCTTCTTAAACCTTCAATCACAATACAAGAACCATACCACTGAATATCTCGCCGAGCAAAGTCCGTCGGAACCCAACTGTCACTATAAAGACCTCTCACACAACAATTCCTCCTCAAATCTGCACTAAGCTCATTGTAAACCATTATTCTATCCAAGTTACTATTCTCAGAAAATATCCTCAAATCCACTAGAAAACCCTGACAAAGCTCGGTAAATCTGTCATACCTCAAATTTGAGCCTAAATGCATCGAATCCATAAATATCTTCCTGGAAATATAACCATAGACCATTAAGCTTAACTCGAACAATGCTGACCTTGAATGAATGCACAACTCTCGAATATTACCGATATTCATTTGAACTGACTTCGAATTTTCGAAACCAATCACAGTCCTATAGCACATCTGTGGCGGCCAATTTTAATCTTTTACTCACGCATAATAAAGCCCGTCTGTCACCCTCAACTTCACAAGTTAAGTCCTATCCAAGTTATCAACTTAGTACCGAAGAGCTATACCTTACAATTCCAATCTTCATGCTTCTTCACCTTTACCCAACACGTAACTATGATACAACCCCGAACTTTTCGACGCAAAACCTGAAGTCTCAAATAATAATCATTTAACCATCAAACCTCTCATTGTATCACCTCAATATGCCCATAAATTTTTTGAAAGTATCCAATCTTACACTGCCACTCTAAATCTCACGCAACTACCCCCAAGTCTTTAATAACCAAAAGCGCTTACCTAGACTGTCCAGTCAGTATTACTTGTAACATAATATATTACCACGAGTAGGGTCTCACCTCGAAAATATAACTCTAGTCCTCACATGATAGGGATTTCACAAATCTTTCCTCTTAAAGCATGCTAACTCATCCACTGTAGAATGTTACGAAACTTATCCAACGGTGTACCACCAAGCCACTTCTTATAAAACTTCACATGTCGGTTCACAGAAATATGATTTTCACTAGTTGCCGATCATGAACCTCACGGAATTTTCTTCGTATCACGTAGTCCATTTCTGTAGACTTCCTTCCTTAAGCTCACACAACAATCACATCTCATCTGAATATGCAAGACAACGACGCCACAATCTAAATAGACTCATGTAATCCCAAGATGTACCTCATTCTTGACGACTCTCGATCAACTATACCTTTTATCGACTCGTCAATTTCCCAATTTCTAATCAATTCAAGATCATCGATACCGTAATCAATTCTCGAATCCACTCAATCGAACACCGCATAATCATAAGTTTTGCAAGCTAGCCAAATCAATCCTGGAGATAGGATCATACCACATACTCTGCACATTAGAGTTTTCTTAACGCTTACAACTCTAAATTGAACACTCTCTAAATCCAGCATATCACATAACAGTTTTACCAATATCCTCATGTATCCAACTGAATCGTCCTTGCTCGAATTGTCTTACTCAATTGTCTTACTCAATCTTCAAAATGTTATCCTGAACTTAACTCAGTTAACCCATCATTAATCTACCATTTCAAGCATCCTTGTTTACTAACCCCTTACTAAAAATCCTTAATGTTGCTAGCCCTCGAAGAATCACCTCTTACTTCATTTATCGAATCTGAACAACTCTAACCACTAGCACAACTATCCCTTATATTCAATCACATAAGCCGAGTAATAACACTACTAGTAGCGGGATCTAGTCAAATTTACACAATGAATACAAGGCCCCCAACCTTAGTCCAACATTAGGTGCAACACCTGATTAACCCTTATGAGTACTAAACTTTTAAACCGGCCTAACACTGATAATCGTTCCATTAGTCAATCACTGGCCCTATTAGCTCACGACACAATCGAAAATTCCAACTCATCTTTAAACTGTCAAGCCCACTCTACACTGAATAATCGCAACCAAGCTCTCACATCACTAATTCTTGTTTCAATGATTTCCTTTCAGCCCTTGACCTCGAAGACACCAATCAACCTCATCGGTCATGCATTTAACTGAAGGTTCTAATATAACGGCCCCACAATCCAAACATGACTCAAGTACCCATACTACCTCACCTCAAGTCTTACGAACCTTAATCCCCTGAACCCGATAGCAAGATGCCTCATTGTAATCCTTCAGTTCTCATGTTTCATTTCAAATCACTTTTATCACTATTGTCACGCCCCGAATCATGGCCTGGGCGAAACACGGCACTCGGTGCCATACTGCATGTGACCGAGCGAACCACATGGCTTGCTGAATCATCATGAGGCATACATAAGTGGAATGTAACATGAAACATGATGGGCTTTAAGAAATCACATGAAGTCATAATAATTTATAAAATACTCATTTAAAACATGAATGCAGAAATACCACGAATCAAGCCAAAGATGGCTAAACAACTCTGAATATCTGACATAACATAACTGACTGGTCTAGTCTATGAAACCTCTATCATGAGTCTGAAATGGAAATCATAATTGCTGGGACAAGGCCCCCAGCATATCTTTAAAAGCATATCTTATCACGAAAATAAATAACTAATAAATGTCTAAACCTCGGAGGAGATGGGGCTCACCAACAAGCTGATAAGTGCGAAGTCCTACTAAGCGGATGCGTCGTCCTGTAAATCAGTACCTGCATCGTGAAATGCAGGCCCCCGGGCCTTAAAAGGGGACGTCAACACATTGAATGCACTGTTATGTAAGCAACTGAATGAAATAACATTGGACATGAAATATCACGATAAGAGGTGAAACTGAAAACCTGGACATGAGCATGAATGCATATATATAAAACATGAGTAAAATATATGAAGTAGGGAGAGCATTGCATAAACCGACAACATGATATCACCACGTGGGTACGCGGAGTCTGGTACCTCACCGGACCAGCAGAGCTCCCACCCTTGACAAGGGTATGAGATGAAAACGTGACATGAAAGGATCTAACCAATATAACATGAAGGGATCGTCCTAACTGGATGGAGCGATCCTTATCCTACGGTCGCTAATATAGTTTCAGGCTGTTTGAAGCCTTCTCGGTAGTTAATGCAACTCCTAAAAACATAAACATGGAAAATAAGTGGCACTTGCTGCTCATGGCTTTTCATGAATCACAACTTGCATGTATATGGATATTATTCATATTATTCTTGCATGAACTTATAAAACATATATAGCTTTTCTTGAAAATATCATAATAGCTCATAAACTTGCATGTAAGAACCCATGGAGTGCACGGTATGGGTTTTCATAGATTATGGACAGATTCTCAATAATCATAATGATGTATCAAGAACACAATGAAGAATTTATAATAATTTAATACATAATATAACATGGGGCATGGACCTAGGGTTATCATGAACATGGTTAAAAATCCTAATTTTCGTAAAGCCTCATACTTTATGGAAGAAGAAGCGTGAGGAAGAACAATGATGTTCCCACACGTAGCTAGCAACCCTACATACCTGTAAACGCTCCAATCCAATGAACTAAACTGTTTCTCTGACGAAGAACACCAAAACTCTAGCTTTGAATCGCTTGAGATTGATTTACCTTGGAAATCCTATGTTTTGATTGAAGAATCATGTTACAATTCATGAATTAATGTTATAATTACTTAGGAATCGTTAGAGCGATCTTACCTTGACGTGGGAGGATGAGGAGAAGAGGAAAATGGCTACTTAGGGCTTTAGAATGAAGTTGGAATGTCTGATAAATGAAATTTTGAGTTAAGTGTTGAATTTATAGCATGGGGCATTTTGGACCCCTAGGCTCGCCGAGCGCGATCTATGGCTTGCCCCTGCCTCGCTTTGGGGCGAGCTCCCTTGTCCATTTTACACTTAGATGATTTTCTTAATTTTTTTTCCACTTTTGGACCCCGACCTCACTGAGTACGGCCCAAGGTGAGCCCTTGCCTCGCTTTGGGGCGAGCTCGGCAAGCTCCCCTGTCACTCTGACACTCAGCCGACAACATTCAGTAAAATTAGTACAACTCCTAGCACAGAGCTCCATTCGGTCTCTACGATATACCGTTGGAAAGATATTTCAAAGGGCTACAACTTTAGTGTTTTAAGGTTTCTCAAATTATCAACAGATTTTCTAGAAATTGGGCTGGAAGATAGACATATCGAAAACTCAGTCGATTCTACCGAATCTTAAGAACCTCTCTATTAGCCATTTTGAGAAGATCATATCTCCTTGGTCCAAACTCCAATTGGCCAGGTCCTTATATTCCTGGAAAGGTATTTTTGCATACTATAACTTTCATTTAGAAACCTTTTACAAATTCTCAACGAATCAAGGGGTTATTGGTGCCCGAAGTAGGTTTGTCAACCACTTTCATAATACGTACAAACTTTCAAATTTTTCACTAAAACTCTAACGATATGTGTCTAACCTTAGTTCTAAGATACGGGGTGTAACAACCTTCAAGAATAACCAGTCATTTACCTAGATCTCTAAGTCTCGTCGACTATTATCTGCATAAGATTTCTGACAACTTGAGCCGTTAATAATTGATCCTGAATAAGCTTGACCTTTTCTATGGCTTGCTGGATCAAGTATGGCCCTATTAGTTTAGTTTCTCCCACTTCGAACCACCCAACTGGTGATCTGCATTTGCGCCCATATAAAGCCTCATACGGGGCCATTTGGATGCTAGAATGATAACTATTGTTATAGGCGAACTCTATAAGCGGTAAGTTATCATCCAACTACTTCCAAAATCTAACACACATGCCCGTAACATATCCTCAAGAGTTTAAACGGTGCACTCAGCTTGTCCATCAGTCTGTGGATGAAATGACGTAGTAAGACTCACCTGAGTCCCCAAACCTTCTTGGAAAGACTTCCAGAAATTAGCTATAAACTGTGTCCCTCTGTCAGAAATAATAGATACTGGAACACCATGGAGTCATACTATCTCTTTGCTATAAAGTTTTGCATAATCATCAGCTGCGTATGTAGTTTTGACTGGTAGAAAATGAGCTGACTTCGTAAGTCTATCCACAATTACCCATATAGAATCATACTTGCGCTGAGAACGAGGCAAGCCTATAATAAAATAGATATTAATCACTTCCCATTTCCAAGTCAGAATTTCCATAACTGGCAACAATCCACCAGGCTTTTGATGCTCAATCTTTACCTGCTGACAGTTAGGACATTGAGCTACGAATACCGCTATGTCTTTCTTCATTCCGTTCTACCAATATATGAATTTAAGATCATGATACATTTTTGTCGCTCCCGGGTGAACAGAATAACGGGAACAATGGGCTTCTTCTAAATTCTGGTGACGTAATCCTGCTACGTCAGGATTATATAATCTTCCTCGACACCTGAGAACTCCATCTGCAGAAATTTCAAAAGATGACTTCTTTTTCAGAGGATGTGTATTCCTGTAATGAACTAATATAGGGTCCTCATACTGGCGTTCTTTCACTTCAACTACTAGTGACGAAACAGTTGAATTCTGAATGGTAACTCCCATATTGCCCGAGTCCATAACCTGAACTCCTAGGCTAGCTAACTGTTGAAGCTCACGAGCTAACTCTCTTCCCCTCGTCGAACATCACATAAGCTTCCCATAGATCTACCAAGCGCAGCATCGCCACAACGTTTGCTTTTGCATTTATGATACAAGATAACATCATAATCCTTTAACAACTCCAACCATCGCCTTTGCCGTAAATTCAAGTCCTTCTGCTTGAAAATATACTGAAGACTTTTATGATCCGTATAAATATCAACATGAACACCATACAAATAATGTCTCCACATTTTCAATGCATGAATCATGTGCCAGCCTAACTCTTCGCATCGGGTTGATAGCTTCTCGTTTTCGCAATCGCTCTTTAAAGCGTAATAACTTCTTCTTTACCATGTTGCATCAACACACGACCTAACCCCACACCTGAAGCGACACAATACACCACATTGCCTTTCGGTTCTTCTGGAAGTGTCAGAACCGGGGCCGAAGTCAGCCTGTCTTTCAGTTCCCGAAAACTGTACTCACAAGCATCCGTCCATTGGAATTTAGCTTGCTTCGAGTCGCTCATCAATGGAGCGTAAATAGAAGAAAAGCCTTCACAAATCTTCCGAATAACCCGCTAAGTCTTAAAACTACGAACCTCCATAGGTGTAGTAGGTCTCGGCCAAGACTTTTCATACCAATCTTCTCGGGTATCCACCGAATGCCATCACCGAAATAATATGCCCTTTAAAAGTTACGTAGTTCAACCAAAACTCACATTTTGAAAATTTTGCATATAACTCCCGAGCCTGAAGAACTCTAAGGACAGTACGTAAATGATCTGCATGTTCTGCCTCGGATCGTGAGTATACCAGGATATTATCGATAAACACAATCACAAATGAATCTAAAAAAGGCCTAAACACATTATTCATCAAATCCATGAACACCGCCGGTGCATTAGTTAGTCTAAATGACATTACCCGAAACTCGAAATGACCATATCTAGTTCTGAAGGCTGTCTTTAGAATATCCTTCTCCTTAACTCTCACCTGATGATACTCGAATCTTAAATCTATTTTTAAGAACCATTTGCACCCTGCAACTGATCAAATAAATCATCAATTCTTGGGAGCGAATATTTATTCTTGATCGTCACCTTATTCAGCTGTCTGTAATCAATACACATTCGCAAAGAGCCATCTTTCTTTCTTACAAACAATACAACTGCTTCCCACAGCGACGAACTAGGCCTAATAAAGCCTTTCTCAAGCAAATCCTTCAATTGCTCCTTTAACTCTTTCAACTCTGCAGAACCCATTCCATAAGGAGGAATAGATATGGGCTTAGTATTCGGCAGCACATCAATAGCGAAATCAATCTCCCCGCCGGGAAGGCCCGGAAGCTCATTCTACCACGGATGATTGGAGAGTCAGGCGACTCGCCATACATCCCGAACCCGACTAAGTGATAAATACAGCCTTTAGCAATCTTCTTCCTTGCCTTGAGATAGGAAATAAACCTACCTCTTAGAGACGCCGTATTACCCTTCCACTCTAAAATTGGTTCTCCCGGAAGCTGGAAACGAACCATTTTGGTTCTATAATCAACATTGGCATAGCAAGAAGCCAACCAATCCATACCCATAATGACATCAAAATCTACCATTTTCAACTCAAGTAGATCAGCCATAGTATGATGGTCACAAATCACAACCACACAATTTCTATATACCCGACTAGATATCACTGGGTCACCGATGGGTGTAGACATTTCGAAAGGCTTAATTGGCTCAGATTTCACCCCAATACGATTGGTAATATACGGAGTAATATATGACAATGTAGAACCTGGATCAATCAACGCATACACATAATGAGAAGATACCGATAATATACCTGTGAAAACATCGGGGGAAGACTCAAGATCCTGTCGCCTAGCCAGTGCATAAATACGGTGTTGAGGACCACTCGAACTGGGCGCTCCTCCTCTACCTCTACCACGACCTATTAGTGTCTGAGAGCTTTTCCCCGAAGGGCGTACAGATGATGAAAAGTCAACTGCTGATCCTGTGGGCTGGACCCTACCCCTACCACCTATTGATGGACAGTCACGCATGATATGGCTTGGCTGACCACAGGCATAGCAAACATCTGACCTAATCAGCACTGTCCCCAATGTAGCTTACTGCACTGAGTACATCGTGGTAAGGGTGGTCTCGTCTGGCCTGAATCACCCCTATATTGAGAACCCGAAGCTCTGACTCGATCCAGAGTGAATAGGTCTATCAAATCTCTGGCTTGCAAATCGTAGAGGTGCACTAGTCACTGAATGGCCTGAGTAGCTAGAATACTGCTTCCTTTGCCCTCCTCTAAACTCACTAGCCGGACTCAAGGATCTAGCCCTCTTACTATAACCCCTATCATGCTCACGCTCACTCCTTTGCTGTTCCTACCTACCACTGTCTTGCCCTTCTGGGATGCTGTAGCTTTTCTCTTCACAGGCATCGCTGAAAATATAACGCACGGTTAAGAAAAGGAAAACTCTTCTATCATGGCTCTATCGCACGATCTATGATGAAGAAGAAGGTCATTCATTCCTAAATGCTCGCAGCCTCCTGTTTATAAGTGTGGCGCGCTTCACACCCATAAACAAGACTCTACTGCACACGTCTAGTAGACACACCCTAGGACGAACTGCTCTGATACCACCTTTGTCACGACCCAACCGGAGGCCATGATGGGCACCCGGAGCTAACCTACCGAGCACCTCTCATTATACTTTCACAATCATATCTAGGTGAGCTACATGGCTAACTCATAATTACCATGCATCAATAATACAAATTCCATCTGACTAAGGCACCATTTTGTATAAACATCATCAACTATGCCCATATATAAACAAGCCGACAAGGCTATCAAAATGATATACAAAATACGAACCGACAAGGCTGAGGGATATCTAGCTATACACATCTGTCTACGAGCCTCTACAAAGAGTATGTAATATCATAAAGACGGGACTGGACCCTGCCATGCCCATATATGTACACAAAAGAATAATACCAACTATTGCAAGTAGCCTCCGGATCAAATGAGCACCTCTATGCAATTACCGACGAAGCTGTTCTTAAAGGTCTGTCCGTCTCCCCCTCGCTACCCGCGGGTACACAAATACGTCCCACAAATAAAAAGACGTCAATACGAACAATGTACTGAGTATGTAAGGCATGACTAGTAAGATGATAAAAGCATGAAGAATAACATAAGAAAAATGAATCATTTATACCACATAATACCTCTTAAGACGTTCATTATGCTTACTTAACCTTTCTCTGAAGAAAACATTTCATGCATATACATATAATGATACCATACCCGATCATGTAGGTTTGGTGTCATTCATACCCGGCCATAACAAGGCTTCTGTGGTCCATACCCAACTGCAGTGGTGTGCGCACAATAGATATCATACCCGGCCATATAAGCTCGGTGTCACAAAATAACTACATACGTATATGACATACATGAGTATCCAAAAGAAGCATTACAACTCTATCTGTCACGACCCAAACCGATGAGTCATGACGAGTGCCTGACCTCTACCGACTCGTACACCTCATACCCGTACTCCGGATCTCACTAATAACACTATGGCCCATATATGACTTATAACTGAACTATACTGAATCTTGCAAGAGCAACACCATAAACTTTACATCATGAACTTACCACTATTTTTATATATTAACATATATACTGTAAATACAGTGCAAGCCGACTAGGCCGCCACATATGTTGCACAACAAAAATAGGAGCCGACAAGGTTATATCACATCCCAACTACTCACAATTGTCTACGGACCTCTAATGGAATACAAAGCTGTAGAAAGGATGGGACAGGGCCTCGTCATACCCACATATACATCTTAAAAATAGCATACCAAAAATGAACTGCAACTCCAAACCAAGTAGAGCGCACTGACTACTGTTGATTGGAAGTCCTACTAAGCTGGACCGCCTGTCTATCTACCTGAACCGTGCGGGCATGAACGCAGCCCCCGAGCAATAGAGGAGTCAGTACGAATAATGTAACGAGTATGTAAGGCATAAAAACAACATGTACATAAGGATCATGAAAGAAATCTGAAATACGAAAGCCAATCCAACTATCTGAATACATCTGTGACTAAACATCTCTAGCATTCGTATAATCGAAAGTGCTCTCTGTGGGCGTATGATGTGCATGCTTTCTTTTAAGAATCATATGCATAGGTCATAGTATAATTGTTAGTGCTGAAGAACGTACTACCCGATCCATATATCATATGTTAGTGCTGAGGTACGTACAGCCCGATCCATATATCATATCCCATCGGCCTCTTTGCGGCCATCATCATTATCATTATCACTGTGCTCCAACTGATCAGGTAGTAATGCGTATATAACGCCTATCCCTTTCCCCATACCCCATATACATATAATATATGCCTTCTAGTCATGGGTCAATGTGCATATGTATAAATGAATGCAATGCATAAGTAAAAATGAGTAAATAGAACTCTCGGAGTGACATAAGCTCGTACTACCTCCGATAGACATCTTTTGAACTAACATCATCAATGTACGAGATCTCAAGACCCAAGAATAGAAGGAACAATCACAAAAAGGGGTATAGGAACATCAAAGACTAAAGTGTTCCTAATGCTTCTAAGAGTAGAGTAATATGGAAGCTCGTTCATTCATTTGTTCGCTCAAATCATAAGGATCATGCCAAAATGAAAGAAAGGATAGCCTTAACATACCTTGAAGCGTATCTAATCGTCCAACTTCTACTTCTCGAACTCGTAAGTCTACAATAAAGATAACATAGGCCACAATTAGACCTTTACATCACTTACTATCCAATTCAAGTACGAAAGGAACTTAACGAATTTCGGATAGCATTTCCCCTATAATTCCCCCTCCAATACAACTTCCAAAACAGCCCACTACATACACAACATCATCAACAACAACAAAAACATCATATGGCAACATAAACAAGTAAGAATCTCTCAAAAAATCTAATAAAAAACAACCCACAAGGCAACCATATCAACAAACTAGTTTATGCCTCCACAACACTGTTTCCTTCACCTTAAACCACAAAAACTCTTGATAGTTAACTAAAAAACAAAGGTAAGAATCATATACATACCTTGAAGGAACTAGAACTCCCAAAAATCAAACTTCAACTCCAACTCCTAAGCTCAACAACTTCAATGGAACCCTAGGAACAACTTTTTCTTCACTAGCTGGGGTTTATGGGGCTCGGATCTTGCTAAAATAACACCAATATAATGGAAAATATATATTTTACGTTTTCTCTAGTTGAGGAAATGAAAAATGAGGATAAAAAGGTGAGAGGCTATATATATAAGTGGAACAAAAAGTTCCAAAGGCCTCAGGGTCGACGAGCAGGGTCGACGGCTCATCAATACGTCAACGGCCGTCGACTTGCTCCGTCGTTCTGCCAACCCAGATTCAGGGGCCTCGGCATGTTGACAGCATGAAAGGATGCCACATCGACTGGCCTTCCCTTTGCACTGTCAAAGTGGACTGGTTTCCTGATTCCTTGAGTCGCTCCGGTTCGTTTTGATTCGATTCGTTTAACTTCTAATCCCATCGTATTGCAAGGAAAATATACTTGTACTTCGGTATATGTGAGGTAAAGCAGTTAATATCTCGTAAACTCAGATACGAATCTCCAAACTAAGGGCATACACAACTAGGAAACCATAAACTTTCTTACGACGAAAATGAGAGGTGTAATACTATCGGGGTAACATAAAGTCGGTAAACCCCCGATTTCTATTATGGAATCACCATCATCATCCTCATCATTATCATCATCACTATGGAGAGGTTGTATCAATAATATCGTAAGAATCTTGAAGGTCATGAACCTCTAGCATTTCTAGGAATAGGACATTACAGATATTTTTGATGGATTCATAATAAGAAAATCATGCCTTTAGAAAGAAAGGTTAGCCTTACATGCCTTTACATCTTCTTTACTACTTAAAGTTCCCCTCCAAAGTCCGCAAAATCTACATTCAAGAGGATTCATACTAAGGTTAAGTCTTGAAGACACTCTTAAGTTCAAACTAGTGCAATTAACGAACTGACAAAATTTGGGCAAAGATTTCCCCTATTTTATCAACTTCCACCAAATTACAAATCAACACCCAAATGACAATAATAATATTCATAATACCATATTCAAGAAGTTACGTTCAATTCAATCTCAAATTTATCCAAAAATCCCCTTTCAAGTTCATCTCATAGTCATCTTCTTCACTCCAACACTTTATAACTTCTCAACTTTAATTCTTTTCCTTTCCAAGGATTACTAAACCTTTACATCAACTCCATCATGTAAATAATTGGAAGAACATACCTTATATTAGAGGAACTTCACCTTCCTCAACTCCTCTCAAGACCAAGTTTATCACAACTTTGAAGAGAAGCAAGAACAATCTCCTTCCATGGATTATCTTTGGGATTTGATGTTAATTATCTCTCTTGATGATATGGAAAGGTTTGGAGTGTTATGGAACCTTCAATAACTCTCAAGAACTCTCTAGAAGTGTGGGGAAATAAGTGTGGAAATTAAGGTGAAAAATGGGGTCTTTTGGGGTTTAAAAAGGTGTCCAATTCGTCCCACCGCTTCGTGTTGCGGTGAGTATGCGGCCGCATGCTCCCTCCAAAGCATGGGGGTGATATTGAGCAAAAACCTCACTCAAAATGGGGAGTTTTCTGCCAATATGCGGCCGCATATTGCCCCAATTTCTCCTGTTTCGCGAAAATGTGTTCTTTTCGATTCGTTTGACCTCCAATCCTTATGGAACCTTCTTAGCACTTGTATAAAACTTCATTAACCATTTAAGGGGCCCTATATATCCCCCTCAAGGCAATGCTAAGTAATGTATAACTCAAATGGTACAAAATCTTCCCAAAGCATAACTCGAATACCAATCTTTCAACAAACTTACTTCTGCCGCTTCATATGACTCTGAAGCTTTCAGGTACATACTTGGAATTATTGGATAACATCTTTAACCTTATAAGGGATTCATATGCAATTTTAGGCTTGAGTTAGTTTACCCATCATGCAAACGACATGAAATTTCCAAGATGTAGCATCTCCGCGTCATAAATTATCCGCACCGGAATGAAGTGGACAGACTTAGTCAACCTGTCAATAATAACCCAGATAGAATCAAACTTCCCCAACGTCTTCAGAAGACCAACCACAAAATTCATTGCTATTTTTTCCCACTTCGACTCAGGAAAGGGCATCCTCTGAAGTGTACCCCTAGGTTTCTGATGCTCATACTTTACCTGTTGGCAGTTCAAACACTGAGCAACAAACTCCACTATATCACGCTTCATCCTAGTCCACCAGTAGTGTTGTCTCAAATCGCGGTACATCTTAGTAGCGTCGGGATGAATGGAGTACCTCGAACTGTGAGCCTCTATCAGAATAGTCTTAATCAAATCACCCACACGTGGCATGTAAACTCGCCTTTTGATCCGCAGCACCCCCTTTTCGTCAATCACGACTTCCTTGGCCTCACCACGCAACACCTTGTCATGAATTCTACACAACTTAGCATCCTCAAACTACTTACCCTTAATCTGCTCCAGAAATGATGACTGAGCCTCAACACAAGCCAACACCCTGCCCGTGTTAGAAATGTCCAACCATAGAACCGTAGCCGCAGTCCGAACCTCTAGCTAACGGACGCTCCGAAGAGATCAAATGAGCCAGACTTCCCATACTAGCCAACTACCTGCTCAACGCGTCAGCCACCACATTTGCTTTACGAGGATGATACAGAATAGTGATGTCATAATCTTTCAGCAGTTCCATCCATCTCCGCTGCCTAGAGTTCAAATCCCTCTGAGTGAACACATGCTGCAAACTGCGGTGGTCAGTGTACACCTCACAATGGACACCATACAAGTAGTGCCTCCAGATTTTCAGCGCGAACACCACTGCTGCCAGTTCTAAGTCATGAGTAGGATAGTTCTTCTCATGCACTTTCAACTGTCGAGAACGTACGCAATCACCTTCTTTTCCTGCATTAAAACAAAGACCCAAACCAGAACGTGAAGCATCACAGTGAACAACAAAATCCTTGCCCTCCACAGGTAATGCTAGAATAGGCGCTGTAGTCAATAATGTCTTGAGCTTTTGAAAGCTCTCTTCACACTCGTCGGAACGGTACCTCTTTCTGAGTCAAACGTGTCAAATAAGAATCAATAGAGTCAAACCCCTTCACAAACTGACGATAATAGCTAGCTAGACCCATGAAACTACGGATTTCAGTCACTGATGTGGGCCTAGCCCACTCCCTGACTGCCTGAATTTTCTGCAGATCCATCATAATATCCTCCTTTGAAATTACATGCCTCGAGAAGGACACATAAGACAACAAAAATTCACACTTGGAGAACTTATCATACAGCTTCTTCTCCCGCAATACCCCAAGAGCAATCCTCAAATGTTTCTCATGCTCCTCCTTACTTCTAGAATACACCAGGATATCATCAATGAACACTATTATGAAAGAGTCTAAAAAGGGCTTAAAAACACTATTCATCAAGTCCATGAACGGAGCTGGGGCATTCGTAAGCCCAAAATACAAAACCTAGAACTTATAGTGCCCATACCTGGTCCTGAAGGCTGTCTTAGGAACATCCTCTGCCCGAATCTTCAACTGGTGATACCCTGACCTTAAGTCAATTTTAGAGAACACAAAAGCTCCCTGTAACATATCAAACAAGTCATCAGTATCGGGGATGGGATACTTGTTTCGGATAGTAACCTTATTCAGCTGACGGTAATCAATACACATAAGCATAGACCCGTCCTTCTTTTTAACACACAACACAAAGACCACTCCCAAGGAGAGGCACTCGGGAAAATAAACCCCTTATTCAAAAGATCTTGCAACTGTTCTTTCAATTCCCTTAATTCTGCTGGCGCCATCCTATATGGTGGAATAGAGATAGGACGAGTCCCTAGGTCTAAATTAATCCGAAAATCAATGTCACAATCAGGTGGCATACCTGGAAAATCCGCAGAGAACACATCCGCAAACTCGCGTACCACTGGAACCGAATCAATAGATGGAGTATCTGCTCTGGTATCGCGAATATGTGCCAAATAAGCTAGACAACCCTTCTCTACTAGCTTCCTAGCACGAACGAAGGATATGACTTTCTTAGGGAGGGGACTAAGGTTACCCTTCCACTCAAGTCTAGGTGCCCCGGGCATAGCTAAGGTAACAGTTTTAGAGTGACAATCAAGAATTGCATAATGTGGGGACAACCAACTCATGCCCAAAATGACATCGAAATCTACCATGTCTAGGATCATCAAATTCGCCCAAGTACTATATCCCATAAATGTAATAGCGCAAAAAGGGTAGACTCTATCTACCACCACCGAATCCCGAACTGGTGTAGATACATAAATAGAGGCATCAAAAGTATCACACATCATATCCAAACCCGCAGCAAAATGTGAAGACACATATGAAAAAGTAGAACCCGGATCAAATAAAACAAGCCATCCGGTCATAAACCGAGATAAGTACCGCGAGGATTTAAAGCATCGAGGCCTCGCCTCGATCTATCCGAGAAAGCACACAAATGACCGCGCCCTCCCGTAGCTTCTCGCGAACCACCGCGATTACCCCGCCCGCCTAAGCCCCGCCCGCCGGCCACCGTGCCCGCCGCACCGGCCGAGGACCACCTCTAAGCTAGGGCCGAGCGCCACCTCTATCCAGCGGGCCGCCCCGCCCGCCGGGGCACGGTCCTTACCTCTCCTTTTCGGTGCAACGGAGGGAGCCCGGGAGCATCGAGTCCCCTGTCCACTCCGTCTTAGTCTGGGGCAAAACCTCTTGATATGCCCTAACTCACCACACTCGTAACATGCACGGTCTAGCGTAAGTCGCTAAACAGCCGATGAAGCCAGATAACCCCCATGCCGACCCGAAGCCTCGACACCCGCCCCCGATGGCCCCAAAGAACACCTCGCATAGTGGACTAAACCGGACGTCCTGATATACCTGTGAACTCTGACCCCTCGAGAAAGAGTTGCTGAACTTCCCACCCCTTCGGGCTTTCTTCTCTATCTGCTTTGCATGACTCTCCTGTCTAATCCCCTCAACAACATGGACATGCTTCGCTACCTCCTGGAATGAAGCCCCAAAGGGTTATAGTCGAATGTACCGATAGCCGAAGTCCAAGGTTCAATCCCTTTACGAAGTGCCTAATCCTCTTCTCCTCGCAGGGGCAGCAACTGAAGAGCATATCGGGATAAAGAATGGAAACGGGACTCGTAAACAGCAACATACGAGTTCCCCTGATCAATATTAGCAAACTCATCCTTCCTTCTGTCTCTCAGAGTACGCGGGCCATACTTATCTAGGAACACTGAATAGAACTAAACCCAAGTCAACGGAGGTGACCCAGCTAGCCTGCACTCCACATATGCCCTCCACCATAACTTGGCATCACCCAAGAACTGGAAAGTCACAAACTCAACCCCATACTTGTCCACAGCCCCCATCTTGTGGAGCCTCTCATGACAATCTATAATGAACTCGTACGCATCCTCTGACTCAGTACCATAGAAAATCGGAGGCTTCATTTTAGTGAAACTCCAAAACAAATCATGCTTTTAACCAGTCATCACCGGCCCTGCAACTGGCCTCGGAAATGCCTTGAAACTAGGAACTTCATCCAAGCGAGGTGCCACTGCTGCGGCATGCTTAACTTCCGGAGCCTGAACTCTATCTGGACCTGGGGCTGCTATCCCTGTGCCCCTACCTGCTTGAACGACTAGTATAGCCCCGGTCTGTGCTAACTCATGTAACCAATTCAAAGACCGCGCCATCGCATCTGGTATACCAGGAGCAGTTGCAGCCCCTGGCGGAACTGGTACTGCCGCTGACTGAGTTGGTGCGGCTGCATCTCCCGCGGACTATAATTGCGACTGCATCTCCCGCGGCCTATAAGAGCCATTGGAGGCACGGGATTAACTACTGGGACCCCGTCCCCAGCCGGTGCCGCCCCTTTACCTGATCCTCTACCTCCACCCCTGCCTCTGGCTGCTGCCGCGTATGTTCTCGCCATCTGGGAGAGAATGAAGCATAGTTATCAATTTGAATCATCCAGATACCAATTGGAATCAAGTAGCCCGAAAGAAAGAAAAGGGAATTTTCCTATTGTCCGGTAGCCTCTCGAAGATAAGTACAGACGTCTCCGTACCGATCCGCAAGACACTACTAGACATGTCCTTGTACGATGAGATCAACGAACCTAAAGCTCTGATACCAACTCTGTTACGACCCAACCCGCCATGACCGGCACCCACACTAACTCTTTGTGGGCGAACCAATTCATAAGCCATCTACTCATTCAAGTCCATTTTTATATTAACCAATTTAATCAGTTATTAACCATTTAAGCACAAGATAAATCAAATTAAGTCAGGCCATAAAATAATGAAGTAAATGCGGAAGTCCTACCTATTACAACCCCAAAATTCGAAAGTCACCGTACAAGGACTCTAATCCAAAACCTGTCTAAGGAATGTAAGTTGTCTAAATAAATGACCAACAATATCTGGAAAAGAAATAGACATCATAAAAGAAGATCTTCGGGCGGCCTGGCATAGATAGAAGCTCACCCTAAATCTATTAGCAAACAGCCTCAACGCTAGATATGAGGTCGAGTAGCAGTCTCTGGACCACAATCTGCACTCAAAAGAATGCAGCAAAGTAGTATCAGTACAAACACTATGTACCGGTAGATATCATAGGCCGACCAAGATTAGTATCATGCATACATCATAAAATCAATAAAATAGACAAGTCAACCAACAACACATAATCAGTTAACCCAATCAACAAGACAGCCACGGTTATTAATAATCAAGTCACCCAATGATATCAAGAGTCAAATCACGGAAGCAAGCAATGGAAATAAGTCTACCAACAATAACCATATACACGCTGTGCACACATGCTAACTGATGTCATTGCTCAGTAGTCATGACTTGCAGGGGACCCATGGTGTCCATGTGCCACTCGTTTCGGACTCACTCCTCGGACCCGAGCTCATAACTAGGCCACATCCTCACCCCCGATCAAATGTGCCTGTTCATATCTAGGCCTCATCCTCACCCCCGGTCAAATGAGCCTTTTCATATATGTATATATATCCGTATCTAGTGTCACATTATTTTCAATAATCAAATTATCATTCGTATCTCAATTCCACCAAGAAGATCATATTAACTCCTCATCACAACACCATCAGCCTGTAAGTCCTAACACAATAAATAGTGGCACGAAGCCCACATAATCACCCAATCAATGGCATATAGGAAATTCAACCACACACAATCATGTTTAAAGACTAGATATGCTTTCTCCTATCAATTTCACAACACATACAATCAACTAATCAAAGTCTAACTCAAGTAGATCGTAACCTACCTCGAATGTAGAGCTGGAACAATGCAGATTACTCCGCTGGCAAGCATTTTCCTTCCGTAAAACCTCAGAATGCTCAAAGGCTAGCAATTAGAATGCTCAGTAAGTCATAATTACTCTAGTCGTAAAATCAATTCAAGAACACCCTTCCTTTTAGCCCCATTCCAATGGGTGAATGATTTCTAAGTGTAAATTAACCTAACATTTGCCTTAGCAACTACCAATTATCAATTTATAAGGCTATTTAATCAAAAAATCTATTACAAGCAGTTTCCATGGTCAAGCTACCATTTTTATGAAATCCTAAGCCTCAATTTACTTAGTTCATGACTCTAATGGTTTAATTCTTGATTAAAGGGTGATAACCCAAACCATTAGATGATAAACATATGATAACAATCATAACCCATCAACTATAGAAGGTCTATTAGGTTCTAGGGTTACTATTTATAATTCACTATTGTAGACCCATAAAAGGGATGATAATCACGAAGATGATAATGTAACGATGGAAGGAATGGCTGAGACTTACCTCTCAAGGTTATTCTTTCCCTAGCTTGGAAATTCACCCTAGGTGCTTGTGGGGAACTGTTTTTGGAGTTTTATGAATAAAGAATTCGGAACTAAGTGTTTAAAAGCAGACAATCCGTCCCCGTGGACCGCTGCGACGGTCAAATCACCGCTGCAGCGGTCGAGCTATAGCGGCCAAGTGCCCGCTATAGTGGACCACACTAAACCAGACCTCTGCCATGGCGGGCCTGATCCCGTTATAGCGACATCGCCATAGCGGTCTAGTGCCCGCCATAGCGGACACCGCAAACTCCGACTGACTGCTGCGGCGAGAAGCTGGCTGCTATAGCGGTCCCACTATAGCGGTAATACTTCCGCCGCAGCGGTACCACTGAACCAAAGGAGCTCGCTAATTTCACAGTTTTTCAACTCCACCACCCAATATTTCATTCGAGGCCTCTCAAACACAAACAAACATGCATATAGACATAAAAACACCATATGAACTCACCCGTGGCCTCGTAATTCCCAACAGAGTTCTATTTTCCTATGCCACCGCCCAATGGATTCAACACAATCAAATAACAATCACAAACAAGTCAAATTTTCAGTTCTTGGACTTATATAATTGAGTTTCTATTAGCTCGTTCTACCCTTGGAAGGTTCTATTTGATGGGGTGATCCTATATTTCCCATAACAATCGGGAGGGTCGTTACATCTTTAGGGATGGGCATGCGGGTCGTGGAATTGGATATGAAAATTTTGGTTTGCAGATTGAAGAAATTACAATCCAAATCCAATCCAAATAAACTTGGATTGGATTGGATTGGATTTTTTAAGTTCGGTTTCGGATTAATCAGTTTGGATATTTTTTATTTGACTTTTGAGTCT
The DNA here is from genome assembly GCF_029784015.1 of Lycium ferocissimum. Classification (NCBI taxonomy): domain Eukaryota; kingdom Viridiplantae; phylum Streptophyta; class Magnoliopsida; order Solanales; family Solanaceae; genus Lycium; species Lycium ferocissimum. The sequence goes on along the minus strand of NW_026715243.1, from coordinate 16,113 downwards.
TTAAGACGGGCTTATTTGTAACTAAATTCATGTGTCCCAATTACGAAGCTACACATCTTAGAATAATGTTAAACCAAATTCGAACTAGAAATCGAAGAAGTTGATATGCTTTCTGCATAAATTCAAAAGTGCATCTTCCTCTACTTCAACACAAGAATATTTTTCAAGTTTGAGTTCCACAGAGGAAAATCTAAGAGTAAAATCTAGATCTTAATTACTCTGAAATAGTAAGAACAGTGGAAAGAAAAGAATTTCTTGGACAACTTGAGTTAGTTCTTTCACCTGGCATAGTGACACTTGCTGTAAAAAGCATTCCGACCAATGCAAGATAAAAGAATTATAAGATTGTATCCAATTGTAAGAAAAACCCTATATTATATTTGATTTAGTAGAAAATTCTGTATTTGGACTTATTACTATAATGGGTAGGGTCATAGCCCATGTGGTATTAATCTATGAGACCTTTCGAAATTAGATTTATTAGTATTATTAGCCTATTGGACACATATGATATGAGTAGGGTTGAATATAAGGTATAAAAATTTTGGATTTTCGAATATCCAAATATCCGTAGTACTAAATGCAATATCCAATCAAAATTCATAAATTTTAAAAATAAAATCCGCAATCCAATCCATAATCCGAAAATTCAAAAAGTTTGGATTTCGATTGGCCCAAACTATGCCCACCCCTAATTGTCTTTACGTTTAGCTTGTATACAAAACCTAAAAGACATATACAAAATTATTACTTTTGTTCCATATGCGTGACTGTGAATTTGCGCACACAATATTCTTCAAGATGACGAACATATTGATTCATTTCCTGGCACAAAATAAACAGAACACAACCGATTTCAAACTCGTTTACGGTTTCATGCAATAGAACCAAAAAATATAAAAGCAACATTTACTAAAGATTGCACCCACGACCATATATCTATCAAGAATGAAGAATTATAGACTAGGGACCCCATTAAATACCTGGCTCTGATACTAATGTAAAAATAAATCACGGAGTGAGAACAACGAATTGTGTACCTTTATGATGCAGCAGAAGAATCGTTGAACTCAACACAAATTTTTTTACCCCAAATCGAACTTCGATTCACTAGAAAACGAAGTTTAATCCACAAACTAAATGTCTTCTCTTGTGTATTGTAATGTGGAAGAACAAAGAGAAATAGAAATTCTCCCAGAGAAGATGGAAACGTTAGTTTCATCTAAAGAAGAGAGGATGCAGTGGTTTTCATATAAACCACTTTTATTAGCCGTATGTGGTAACTTCCCTTATCTATTCTGTAACTTCTCTCATCTCTGTCTCTTCTAATTGGGTCGGGTTGGTCCATATAGGCGACCCACAACTCAGACCCAAATATTCAACAGTTATAATTAATACATGAATAATTAAACCCTCCATAACTAATCTCTGCATAAAATAATACATTGATTTCCTCATACCTAGTTCTGCAATACTAACTTTAAACAACAACCAAACGACCAGGGATTTGAGTAGTTGATTGCTAATTAGGGCAAATTAAGAATACAAGAAGATGAACAACCATCTTTTACAATGGAAATTTGTGCTTCAAACGCAATATACCTTTTCTATGTAATGGCTACTACTACTATCCCATGAAATCTGGCTGGCAACATAATTTAAAGTATACTTTTGACTAATTGTTTTATTTCTTTTTCGAGTTTCCTTATTTTCATGATGTTGTTTAGTGACCTCAAAGTCATTTAACGACGAGATTGAACTCTTGGTGCTGTCACAACAAATAGTTTTTGGAACACTAATTTGACATTTTACCAAAGAGTTTATCAAAATGAGCTAATCAAACAGTGGATAAGTTGGATCCAGGAGTGTAACTGTATAATGCTTATCATGTTTCCATTGGCCTCTATGCCTCCATTCCATGTGGTAGAAAATCCTATCTATAATGTTAGCTTAATTTGTCTTCTAAACAAGTGAGTTGGTGAAGGGTAACCCTGTAATGATATCAATATCCTAGATCAGGCACAGTAGGTCATGCAAAATACAAAAAAAAAAAAAAAAAAAAATATACACGGATAATGTTAAGAACTATTACACTATCAGCGCATTTTAACCTTTTCAAGCATATGACATGCCTTATTGTTCCAGTTATTAATTCTATTTTTTACGAAGGGCGACCTGTAATTTAAAGTAGCGGATCCAGAATTTTAACTCCCGAGTTTTAATAAAATTTAAAGTGGTTTTGTCATTGCTCGTTTGGTAAGTGGTGATTTCAACACTTATTCTAGTCTCTTTATCTTGGTTTTTGTATCCTTTATTGATAATATGAGGCTATTTATGGTGTGCATTGCTACTCTTTCAGGTACATTGACTTGTAAAGAGAATTGGGATTAAACCAAGTGAAAAATAACAATTTTCTGGGGAAAAAAACGTTGAATTAGCACAATTGCGCTATCTGGGCGCAATAGCGCTGAAGGAATTGGAAGCAGTGAACCCTTGAGCGCCATTACGCAGATGTTGCGCGATTGCATTGAGTAGTTGAAGTGCCTTGTGCGTGATTGCACTTTTTGAGCGCGGTTGCGCTGAACTGTGTATGGGCATAAAAACATGGAAGTTTTGGAAACTCACATTTTTGCTATCCCAAACCACATAAAACTCGACAAAACCTCTTGGAAACACATCTTTGGCTATTTCATACAAGTCTTGGAGAGCTAGGGTTCATCAACCACACCATTGGAGGAGAACATTGGAGCACTTTAATGATAAATTTATCAACCCTTTCTTCAATTCCTTGCTTTGTATTGTATATCTAAGTGTGTAGAATTTTATTCCATCACTTTAATCTTGTTTATGAAAATATTCATTTGCAAAGTTGGATAAAATCTCTAGTTATACTTATGTATTGAATGATTTTTATTTCTATTGAAGTCGGTCTATGTTGTTTTAATTAATCTTGTTCTTTAATGTTTCTTAAGGGATTAGCTAACCCTAAGCCCCCCCCCCCCCCCCCCCTCATTTACTTCGATTTGAGCTCGAGAGAGGAAGATTGAGGTTGGGAAAGATTAATTAACAAGAATTTGGGGCTTTAAAACCCATCTAATAACTTGAGCTAGAGATAGGAAAGTTACTTGAGATTATATTGATTGTGCTTAATATCACACTCTAAGGCTTGAGAGAGCTTAGAGTGAAATTCATTGATTTGGTCGAGAGACTTTTGATGATATTTTAGTGATCACTATCTTATTAGCATAAACTCACTCTTAGTTGTAAAATTGTGAAATACATTGGATCGTTACTTGAGCGTAATTTCCTTTGTATCCATACTTGTGGCCATTGGTCATTTTACCCGCTTTCTAGTTAGTTTTATCTTTGTTAGTTGTTAAACCAAAAATCAAATATTGAAAAAGTGTCTGGCTTAGATTAGTTGGTGATAATTCCTTACTTGTTTAAATAGCCTTTATATTGTTCCCTGTGGATTTGACCCCAACTCATAGTGGGTAAATATATTGCGACGACCGTGTACACTTTCTCTTTGAGGAGTGAATTTGGACGTTATCGAATTTTGGCGCCGTTGCCGGGGAATACGGTCTAGAAATTTACCAATTAGTGTAAAACTCTACTTTTAGTCTTCGTTTCTCTTCTTATTTTGTTTGTTGTTGTTGGGTTGACTCAGGTGCAATGGGGGATAATAACTCTGATGACGAAATGATTGTGGAGCCGGGTGATGCAGCCGCTATTCGCCCACCTCCAGTTCAAGGAAACGGAAGTTTCCTTGTGAACAATACTATGTTGCACCTACTCAACACCAAGGGCTTATTCAAGGGTCTACCAACGAATGACCCAAATAGGCACTTAAAGAACTTTCTTGAGGTTTGCACTACTAATATGCATCCAAATATCTCCGTTGAGACAGTCAGGTTGAGGCTCTTCCCTTTCTCTCTCACGGGCAAGGCCACCGCATGGTTGGATGATCTTCCAACCGAGTCTATTACTACTTGGGCGGAGTTGACTCAAGCATTCCTCAAGAAGTTCTTCCCTCGTTCCCAGATTGGACTCATTTCAAAAAGAAAGTTAAGAGTTGTCCAAAGCATGGGTTGCCGGATAGTGTTCTTCTCCAAACATTCTACCGGTCACTTGACACGGTCAACAAATTGGTAGCCAATAATATTGCGGTTGGGTCCGTGATGGAAAACTCTTATGCGGTAATGAGTGCTCTCCTAGATAAATTGACTGAGACCAACGAAGCTTGGCACACTGGGGAGTCGGAAGTGGTTGAAGTAGGACCGTCCAAAATTGTCTTGTCTCAAGAGGCAATCAAGATGGAAGAAGATAGATATGAGAGCATGGCAAAATTGGTTACTCAAATGGATCTTCTCACGAAACATGTGTTGGGTAGAGGCTCCAAGCGAGTTAATGCGGTAGAATCTTGCGAAGGGGATTCTATGGATGAACAATGCTTCCAAGTGTGTGAGGAGGAAGCCAACTTTATAAACAATTAAGTGGGGGGTTCCCGTCCGAACTGCCAAGGTCCTAATGAAGGATCTTGGCGGCAAGGTCAAGGGAATCAAGGTTGGAATAAAGATAGTGGAAATCAAGGGTGGAACAAAGATAGTGGGAATTCTCATTGGCAGGACAACAATCGAGGTGGTTATAATAACAATCAAGGTGGTTACAACAACAATTACAACAACCACCGAAGCTCAAATCCTTATTTCCCACCTAAGAGGAACCAAATTATTTCAAGCCAACTATCCACTAGCTACCCCGCTAGTTCCAAAATAGAGGATATGCTATCAAGAGTTTTGAAAAAAATGGAGTCAACCGATTCCTTCTGCAAAGAAATGGGGAAAGTAGTGAGTTCTCATTCCACTTCTATTAAACAAATTGAGTCACAACTTAGCCAAATCTCGGCTCAACTCAACCTAAGGCAAAAGGGCACACTCTCTAGTGACACGGTTGCAAATCCAGCAAATGATGAACACAAATGCAATGCAATCACTACTAGGAGTGGGAAAATAATTGGGTTAGAAGAGTTGGTGATGAAAAAGGGGTTGGTTGATGAAGCGGAAATTATTGACGAACCAAGAATCAATGAAGAAGAAATAGAGATGAAAAAGAAGTGGGCGACTATTGAGGAGCCCATTGTTTTTGAAATTGTTCCCGAAGGTGATGAAGAGCCAGAAGGCGAGAAAGTGGTAGAGGAGGTTCCTAAAGTTTTAAATCCTATTCCTAAACAATGCCCGGGTATGCAAAATTCATGAAAGATCTTGTAACCAAGCAGAGGCATTCTAGTTTTGAAGAAATGGGGGGTACACATCATTGAAGCTCTATTGTAAAAAAAGCTTTGGTTCAGAAGAAAGAAGACCCGGGAGCTTTCACCATTCCTTTCACAATTGGGATGTATAAGTTTGCAAAGGCCTTATGTGACCTTGTAGCAAGCATCAACTTGATGCCTCTTGCTATCTTTAACAAATTGGGTTTGGGCACTCCCCGACCCACAACTATGAGGTTGCTAATAGTGGATAGAACTGTAAAGAAACCGGTGGGTATTCTTTATGATGTGCTTGTGAGAGTTGACCGATTCATTTTTCCGGCCGACTTTGTGATTTTAGATTGTGAAGTTGATTTTGAAGTGCCCATAATCTTGGGAAGACCTTTCTTAGCTACGGTGCATGCTTTTGTAGATGTGGAGAGGGGTGATTTAAAATTTAGAATGAATGATGAATAGATCAGTTTCCATATTTGCAAGTCAATGAAACAACCGGCGGATATGAGTGTTTTGTCGGTTATTGATACAATTGATGAAGCCACAGAGACAACCATTAAGCATGAACATGTGGGTGAGATATTGGCAGCTGTGATAATGAACTTTGAGGGGGAAAATGAAAAAGAATTCGAGAAAACGGTAAATGCATTGGTGGGGTTTGGTACATACAAATACAATCCCAAAAAGCCTGATCTTGATCTAGACAACTATGAGAAGCCTCCCGCAAAGCCATTTATCATTGAGCCTCCCACCTTAGAACTCAAACCTCTTCCTTCACAATTGAGGTATGAATTTCTTGGACCAAACAACACTTTGCCTGTGATAATCTCCGCCCGGTTGACGGATGACAAAGAGAGAAACTAATGGTGATCTTGAGGAAGTATAAAGAGGAAATTGGGTGGTGTATTGAGGATATTCAAGGAATTTCACCTAGAATTTGCGCCCATATAATCCAACTTGATGAAGATTGTGAACCTGTTGAGCACCAAAGAAGGTTGAATCCTCCTATGCAAGAAGTTGTTAAAGCGAAAATCATCAAGGATTTAGATACCGGTGTTATGTACCCGATAGCAGATAGCCTATGGGTTAGTCCGGTTCAATGTATACCCAAAAAGGGTGGGGTCACCGTGGTGCCAAATGAGAAAAATGAATTGATTTCGACTCGTACGGTTACCGGTTGGAGAGTGTGCAAGGATTATAGAAAGTTGAATCAGTGTACTAAGAGGGATTAGTTCCCAATGCCTTTCATGGATCAAATGCTTGATAGGCTTGCGGGAAGAGATTTCTATTGCTTCTTGGATGGCTACTCGGGGTACAACCAAATCACTATTGCCCCGGAAGATCAAGAGAAAACCACATTCACTTGTCCCTACGGGACGTATGCTTTCAAAAGAATGCCATTTGGGCTGTGCAATGCTCCCGCAACTTTCCAACGTTGCATGATGTCCATCTTCTCCGACATGGTTGAGGAGTCTATTGAAATCTTCATGGATGACTTTTCCATAGTTGGGGGACTCCTTTGATATTGCTTGGGGAATGTGCCTCAAGTATTAAGAAGATGTGAAGAAACCAACTTGGTGCTCAATTGGAAAAAATGTCACTTCATGGTGAGAGAAGGCATAGTTTTGGGGCACAAAATTTCAGAGAAGGGGCTTGAGGTTGATCAAGCCAAAATTGAAGTCATTGTTAAGCTTCCTTCCCCAATCTCCGTCAAAGGTGTTCGAAGTTTCCTTGGGCATGCCGGGTTTTATCGAAGGTTCATCAAGGATTTCTCAAAAGTGGCCAATCCTCTTTGCAAGCTATTGGAGAAAGAATTGAGATTAGTATTTGATGATGCTTTCCTAAAGGCTTTTAATTGTTTGAAAGAGAGACTCACATCGGCTCCTATCATTATCACTCCGGATTGGTCTAAGCCCTTTGAGCTCATGTGTGATGCAAATGGGTTTGAAATAGGGGCTGTGCTTGGCCAAAAACATGAAAAGATCTTTCATCCAATTTACTATGCAAGCAAGACTCTTAATGGGGCCCAATTGAACTATACGGTCACCGAGCAAGAGTTGCTTGCCATTGTCTTTGCTTTTGAGAAGTTTCGTGCATACTTGTTAGGAACCCATGTGGTTGTGCGCACCGATCATGCGGCCCTACATTACCTCATGACAAAGAAAGATACAAAGCCGAGGTTGATACGTTGGGTCCTACTCTTGCAAGAATTTGACTTTGAATTCAAGGATAGAAAGGGGTGTGAAAATCAAGTGGCGGACCATTTGTCTCATCTTAAAGAAGGTGGGAGGCCATTGGATGGACTTGAAATCAATGAATCATTCCTGGATGATCAAGTGATGGCGGGTCATATGACATGATTCCATGGTATGCCGACTTTGCAAATTATCAAGCTAGTGACATTATGCCGGAGGATTTGAACTTCCACCAAAAGAAAAAGTTCTTGAGTGACGTTTGGAAATTCTATTAGGATGAGCCATATCTATTTCGGGTTTGTGTTGACAACATCATAAGGAGGTGCATATCCGAAGTAGAAATGATGCCCATCATTGAGCCCGTAGGTGGCCATCATAGTAGCTCAAGGACGGCGGCTAAGGTTCATCAAAGTGGCTTTTATTAGCTAACAATCTATCAAGATGCCCATGACTTCATGAAAGCGTGTGATCAATGTCAAAGGCATGGGAGCATCTTAAGAAGGCATAAGCTACCAATGACACCGATTCTTGAAGTTGAATTGTTCGATGTTTGGGGAATTGATTTTATGGGTCTATTTATGAGTTCCTACATTAACAAGTGCATTCTTGCGGCGGTGGACTATGTGTCCAAATGGGTGGAAACTATCGCGATTCCTAATAATGAAGGAAGAAGTGTCACCGCATTCTTAAACAGGTATATTTTCTCAAGGTTTGGGACTCCAAGGGCAATTATTAGTGATGGGGGCTCTCATTTTTGCAATCGGTTATTCAAGACTCTCCTTGAGAAGTATGGAGTTACGTATCGAGTTGCCACCCCTTACCATCCCCAAACAAGTGGACAAGTTGAAGTGTCGAATAGGGAGATCAAGACCATTCTCTCCAAAACAGTGAATGCTAATCGGACCGATTGATCAAGAAAATTGGATGATGCACTATGGGCTTATCAGACGGCTTACAAGACACCAATACGTATGTCTCCTTACAATTGGTGTTTGGCAAATCTTGTCATCTTCCGGTGGAACTTGAACATAAGGCATTGTGGGCCTTGAAAAAGTTGAATCTAGAATGGGGTGATGCCTCAAACTTGAGGATGGAACAACTTAATGAGCTGGATGAATTCCAATTTAGAGCTTATGTTAGCTCTTCACTCTACAAGGCCCGCATGAAGCACTTTCATAATAAGAAGAACTTGCAAAGAGAATTTAGCCCCGGGGATCGGGTGTTATTGTTCAACTCAAGGCTCGGTTGTTTCCCAAAAAATTGAAATCCAAATGGCTCGGTCCCTTTGAAGTAGCACAAGTGTTTTCGCATGGAGCGATTGAGCTTGTTGGTCCGGATGTAGAGCATTCCAAAGTAAATGGGTAGCGGGTTAAGCACTACTTGTCACGACCCAACCCCGTAGGCCGTGACTAGTGCCCGAGCTGGGCACCCAAACACATTCATAAATCCGAATCACAAACAGATGGCTTATACATACACAAATATCAGACACTGTCTCAAATCGTCTCAAACACAAACATATGCATATCACAGAAGCCGGCAAGGCTATCAAATGGCACATCGGCCCAAAATATATACAGATGCTAGCCGACAAGGCTGCCACGGCGAATGGGATCGCCCAGAACATATAACGTTCGAACACACCTGTACAGAAGTAGGCACAACCCACATATACGTCTATAGACCTCTAAATAGAACAACAGAATCATATGACGGGACAAGGCCCCGCCGTACCCCTGATCAAACAAATACATACGCAACGGACGAATATATACCAAAATGTGGGCTCCGGAATAAAGGGAGCACTCCAACAGCAGAATAGGTGTCCTAGACTGGCGGATCACCGAACTATACGTCGGTACCTGCGGGCATGAAACGTAGCCCCCGAAGACAGGGGGTCAGTACGGAATATGTACTGAGTATGCAAAGCAGAAGATACAATAAACAAATCTGAGTCACAATCGAAACAGAAGTACAGAAAATAAGTGCAATATCCAAAATACCAAAATGTTCATTTTTGAAAATACAAATCATGCAAAGGGCTCAGAAAATATGGTCGCCCGCCCGTCGATGGCGCCATAACACATCATACTCCAGAAGATTTCATATCTCCGAAACCCGACATACCGCGATCAAAAATCCAGCGGACAATATCACATATACACGGTACCCGGCCCTATAGCGGAGGGGCTCGGCGAACCGGACACATCATAACACCAAATATACATGGTACCCGGCCCAATAGCAGAGGGGCTCGGCGAATCGGACACATCATACTCCAGAATATCACATAGTGCGCACGATACATAACCGGCCCGGGACTCGGCGGAAGATGCAATAACCATTTGCACGAGCAGAGTAGTGAGTAACCATATGCATAAAATCATTATCATAAACTCAAAGGTAAGTAACCGATCATACTTGAAATCGGGATAATAGTCATATCATATTCTTTCAAAAGCCATCGTAAATACATAAAAGGGAAGTTGCGGGGCCCACGGATGGGTGTCGACCCAAGTCGGGCCCGCCTATGAAAAACATAGTCATCATATGCCATAAAAGCTCCTACGAACATATCGAGGCAATCTGAGCCTTTCTGTGAAAGTTACGGTCGTTCGTAGTTACGGAACTCTTTAAAAACAAAACTTTTTATGCAACATTTGAAAATCAAATATTCCAAAGACATAAGGGCCAATATTTCATCACATCAAGCATACGAATACCAAGAAATAAATAAGAATCATAGACATGCTCGGATCGCGAGAATAGAATTCCCTCGAGGCTCGTGTCACAGCCTATTTATAACTAAGGCATGCCAAAAGAAGGAAGGGTTGAGCTTTACATACCTCGATCGCTCTCAAAGCTAATCCAAATCAAGCCTATGTCTCGGACTCCCCAATATCTACATAACATCATTAAATACCAACATTAACTATAGGCATTTTGGAGTTCATTTCCAAACGAACACTAAATTCTACATAAATTTGGGCAGCATTTTCCCTGTAAATGCACAACCCCGAGAATTCAACTCGGCCAAATTCATCAACAACAATACCAACAACCAAACTAGCAACATCAATAATCAATTCAAAACGCATTCTAACATTAAATACTCTTTATATAATAATCCAACAACATTCATTATATTCAATTCCACGAACACATTCAAGCCAACATCAACGCTTATACATTCAAATACTAGTCCGAAACCATACCAACAACATTAAGAACATTTTAAACAATTCATACAATATTTCAAACATCCCAAACAACACTCCAACTTACCCGAAAACTGCCCCATTTCAAACCCGAGAACCACATCCATAACACATTCCTCACTTCCGAATCATGATTTGCACCAACAATCCACACTCTAACAATGTCATTCTCATAAATATAGAAATTACATTAAGTGCACACAATCCTCCAAATCAGCCCATAACAATTACAACATCAACTTGAGTCATTAAACTCTTATCGTCAACATAGAATTCATAACGACAACAATCAAAATACTAAATAGAATTGATCCATTCTTGTCATATGACATGGCCTATATTCGGCCAACACTACACATACACATATTGATGATTCCCATCCATTTCTTCACACTACACAACTAAACATGCTACATAAAATTAATTCATTACTTCAACACAATATCACATGCACACGGCTAGATACCATGCACACGGCCTCAACTCCAACATGCCATATTTCATGAATTTCATCCATTTTTGCATACTACGACATACATAAACCTTCCATAACACATAAAAACAAGATTAAACCTTACCTCTCTTCTCAACTTCCAACTTGGCTAGGGTTAGCAACGGATGAAAACAAGCGGTTGGTTGACCCAAACAACACTCCCACGTTAATGAGGACCCTTCAATTAGTGGGTTTGCTAGGATGAAATAATTTTGTGATGGCTAAATTTGATCTTCAATTTTTTGGAGCTTGGCCGAATGGCCTTGGTGTTGTTCTCCAAAGTTCTTGATTTTTTTCTAAGTATGGAATGAAGAAAGATGACTTATTAGTCATCTTTTATGCTCTTAGATGAATCATACAAGTGTCCATGGCCCACACATGGGTTGGACCAATTAAATTTAGGCCACAAATGTGTGGGGCCATTTCCAAACCACACGGCCATGTTGGCCAATTTTTCAATAATTTCCAACTTCTCAATATTCCACTTTTAGTCCCAAATTTTCCTAAATGTTCCATGCCAACAAATTCATGAACAACTTATGTCTTAAAACAAAATCGAAGGTCAAAAGTCTCGACTTCGTATCCCGGAATGGTCTTTCCCCTAGCCTATCATAGTTAATCCGGATTGTCCCAAATGTTCAAAATACGGGATATAACACTACTTGCGCTTACCCAATGAAATGAAGACGCTTGAGATCACCTACCTCAATGAACTATGAAACGGGTGCCACCGTCGTGCCGCGTCGTTAAATCAAGCGCTTCTTGAGAGGCAACCCAAGTGTTTACTTTCATATTGTATGATATTTTGTTTAGTTTCGTGATGTTTTTGATGTTTGTTTGTGTGTTAGGACTCAACAGGTTGAGAAACTTGGAAAAAGTTGGAGTGAAGTGAGCAGGGACAAAGGTTACAAAGGTCCATTTTACGGACCGTTGAATTGATCGTAAAACATTTTACAGTTCGTAAAATGGACCGTAAATCGGAGAGTAAAATTTGGTGCACTGGAAATTGCAAGGTGAAGATTCACGGACCAGAGGTGCAAATTTACGAACCGTAAAACTTTCTACGGTAACTTTTACGGACCGTAAAATTGCTACAGCCACGTTACAGGCCGTAAAACCTATTTACGGATCGTAAAAAAAAAGGCGTAAAGAGGGGAAAGGTTTAAATACCTAACCCAATTCCCACTCTCCCCCACTTCTTCAAAAATTCGAATCGTTCCTTCTCCACATACATAACCGAACATTCTTCTCCTATAACCTTCCCATCTCATAAAGTAATTGCTCTCTCTCACTTACAAGGCAACACCAATCGTTCTTCTCTTTCTCCCATCACCACCATCTTCAATTTCATTTTTCTGTTGTGCAAGTTCTTAAAGTTCTTTCAAGTATCGTCAATCACAAGGTATGTTAAGGCTTCATCCTTCCTTCTCAGTGGTATTCTATGTATTATGCTTCAGATTGGGGGTAGTTTGGATTAGAAGCATTAATCTTGCAACTATGAATCCCACCTAGGGTTTTAATTTTTCAAAATTTAACCTTTGATGGGTTCGGTGGTAGAAATTGATTGTTTGAATTGGTTGGGGGTCAGGTTTGGTATGTGTGCTGCTAGTATAGGGGTTGTTTCAACATTCCATCGAGTCGGAGGGCATTTCAACCATTTATCTTCAGAAATGGAGGAATGGTAGTTAGGCCCGCCAACTGATTCATGAAATGACTCAAAGCAAACAAGATGTGGTGAAGTCTGAGTAACCTTAAATTCATGAAACTCCCCCATGGTGTAGAATTGTGTGTGTGATATTGTGCTTGAATCTGGAAAATGTGGCACTCAGTGGGTATGCGACGTATTTCACGGATTGTAAATTTATTTACGTGCCGTGAAATGGCACCGTATACTAAGGATTGTTCAATGCATTTCTATTACAGAAATTACAATGGGATTTATGGACCATGAAATATTTCACGGACCGTGAAATTCACCGTAAATTGTAAGTTGAAAAATTGTGCTTCTATTGGCAGAATTATAGTTGAATTTACGTACCGCAAAATTTTTCATGGACCGTGAAAGCCACCATAAATTGTAAGTTGAAAAACTTCCTTTCTGTTGAAAGAATTACGGTTGAGTTCACTAACTGTAGAATTTTTTACGGATCATAAAATAACGCCGTAAATTGAATGCTGCAAAATTGAGATTCTGCTAATAGTTTTACGGTCAAATTTACGGTCTGTGAAATTATTTACGGACCGTGAAAGCCCACCGTAAATTGGTTGTTACCCACTAGCTTTCTGTTGCTTGTTTTATGGTAGGATTTACGGTCCGTAAAACACTTTCACGATCCGTGAAAGATTTTACGGCCTGTTAATCCTTCCTGATTTTGAGAAGAATATCTTTGAGTCTTAACATTGTTTTTCTTTTCTTTTTGTTATCTTAGGCTTAGTTTCCTGTTTCCGCTTATAAAAAAAATTAGTGGTTTAATTTTTTTTTTCTTTTTTCTAATGATTGTCCTCAACATGCATGTGTCCGAAGAATCCATTCAAATGGGGATCATCCCAAGCAACTGGTAGGGGTAGTGGCAAAGGCAAACCGAAGGTCGCATCTCCACTTAGAGATATGCCCACTGACACCGAAGAGCATTCGGTTGAGGTACCTTTGGAGCTACCCACTCGGCAACTAAGAAGTGCTCAGACTCATGATTCCTCCCAGTCTGAAGAGGGGGTATCCGCTTCTTCCTCAGCCAGTGCTAGTGACCAAGGCACTGAACAAGAGCAAAGCCAAAGGTCTGGTAGCCCTGTGCAGTCACAGGCCAGCCCATCAGATGACTCTAAAACTCGGAGACGCCAGGAGGTTCGTATGAAGGAAAGATCTGATAATGCCCTCCGGTTCTCAGTTCCAGGGTCGCAAGAATTGTTTGAACAGGGTTTGGAGCCGGTAAAAGCAGAAGGAAAGCCAAGGTGAAGTATATGGAAAGAACACCGGATAAATTTTTAGGGTTTGGAGGCATTTCCCAACATCCTAGTTGTGCTACATCATTACAAGAGGGACTTCCTAAATGAGCCTTTGGGAGATTATTGCCGGATTCTTGTTCGTAAGTTTTAAGTCGCCTATGGGGCAACGATGCTGAATTCTCAGAACAAAGCTCAGAGAAGAAATAAGCCAAAATGGTTGGAAGAGGTGATGGTATGGCGAGTCAAAATTGATATTTCACTGGTGGCCATAAATTCACTATATTTTGGGGCTGATTATAGGGCACCGACTAATCTATATGAGATTGATTACAAGATTGCCGCGTGTCAAGAGGATAAAATGACTCAAATGTCTTAGATTGCATCGGTAATTTCAGCAAAAGTAGATCCACCGTGGCGCACCAACCTAAAAGCGCCAATCTACAAAAGGGAACTATCACTTGAAGACAAATTTTGATGGACCATAATCCACACCCGGATTCATCCAACTCTGTCTGATAATACACTCACCCTGGACAGAGCAGTCCTTCTAGTGACTATAGTGTCCAAATATAACATTGATCTGGGTCTCCTAATCGCTGAAGAAATCCGGTTGCGGGTATTGCAGCCTCAAACTTTACTGATTTTTCCATGCAATATCACCCGATTGTGCGAAAGGGCTGATATTCCTAAACTAAAAAACTGGGACCATTACACCAAAGCAGCTCATGTGTCCGACATCATGAAAAGAAAAGATGAAATGCTTAAGGGGGAAAGACTCAAGGCTGCACACGCTCCGCCGACCCCTTTCGCCACTTCGGTGTCGGTTGACACTTTCGACACCAACACACCATAGAGTTTAAAAGTGCGGCCAATATTGAGGTGCCACCCACCACAAGTGGTAGTGCCACCACTGCAGCACCACCTATTTCTCAAGCAGAAACCTCTTCAGCTGGTCCCACACCACTAGCAGCTCAGCTATCACCAGTAGCCCCACTATCTGGGCGCGTGGTCATACTCAATGCTGAGATTTTCAGAGATTATGTGGCCAAGACTGATCGGTCAAATGAACAGGTCGATAAGGTGGTATCCCAGTTGCAGTCGTTTGTCGAAAGGGTAATCAAGCATGCTTTGAAACCACTGCAAAAATCCATTGAGAAATCCCACCAACAAATTCACTCCAGAATTGATGGGCTCGAGATCAAATTTGCCTCGTTGACTCTAGGGGGTTCCACTATTGATGAGAAAAAATTCCAAGAGGAATTGAAGAAGTTGAAGGTCGATATGTTGGCATTGAAGGCGAGAGATGCCGGTGCTTTGGGAAGCACCATTTCTGCGCCAGTGGTAGGGCTGGATTTTCCATCAGTAGTGGATTTGTTGGCGGATATTACATAATCTCCAAAGGATAAAGGAAAGAGGAAGAGGTTCGGCGACGATGAGGATGATAATGAGAAAGAGGACAGAGTGTTCAACAGGATCCTTCCGCGTGTCTCGAGCCGACACACACTTCACCGGGAGCTTTAGCCACCGTGACCCCCACCCTAGGGTTATGTTTCAGAGGCACTTTCTGTCCCGCATGATGCTTCCACCCATGCTCCTGTAGCCGATTTGTTGGGCCCCCGAGTCATTCGGCACCACCCATTGGAGCCATTGATTAAGTGACTGCCGAGGTGGAGAAACCTTGAGATGGTCATAGCGCTTAGTGCGCCCTAGGGAGCTCCTACCCTTTGCTTTTATTTTCTTTTATTTATGCATTGGCGACAATGCATACTTTTCAGTTAAGGGTGTGGTAGCTCGTTTTGCTCATATATATGTGTTATTGTAGTTTCTTTTGTGTAGTCAAGTTTAGTAAAGTGCACGACTTATATGATGATGGTTTGATTAGTTGGTGCATGTATAGGTGTTGTTTTGATTTGAAAATGAAAAGGTACCCCTCTTACAAAAATAAAAAAGTTTTGTATAAATACTTGAATTATGAATGAATAGGATGCATGAATCATTTGG